>NW_026055187.1:0-175662 GCF_022829205.1 Neoarthrinium moseri | reverse complement strand
TTTTTGGCTAAACGTTACTTGGCTGTGCGGAAGGGTATCGGGTCCGAATGTCGGATACTTCAACCAATGCTGCGAGTCGCTAGGCGAGTGAATACTGATATCCAGTTTCAAGTCACCCTGGGGCTCCCATGCGCTGAGGGTCAAGAATATGTCGTGCATTGCCGTAAGGATAATGCATTTGTCCGTTGTAGTGCCGGGCAAACGATCTAGTTTATGGTTCACGGGCTCCGCCTCCGCACATAGAACAATCATACTCGTCAAGTTCCAGAGAGAGCCAGATGTATTTGACCAGAGGTCGGCTGCGGCGAGTCATAGGACCAAAGCCGGGAACGCACCACAGTGTTCGGTTGATGCGCTCGAAGTTGTGGCGCTCAACAACAGTCTGCCATTGCCTTGATACTGAGGCTAACCGAGCCAAGCTGCAGCCATCACGTAACAAGAACTCCAAGATTCGGAGCTGGATCTCCCCGGTGAGAGACGCCCAGGGTGGATTATTGACTGTCTTTAAAGCCATTATTACTTGTTTCTGAACCACGAAGGTCAATCGAGTAGGCTGTGGCATTGTTGCCGGTGTGGTGTAGAAACATGCGAGGTTTGAGGGTGTGGCCAACAAACCCGTTCCAAGTATAGACTGATGAGCTTCTGGCGTGGGGAGGAGCAGTAGCAGATGGATTCTTAAATCAAGGAGAGTAACTCTGAAGAGGACTGCACTCTTTTATGTTCGGGGTGTCTGCCATCTCCGATAAGTCAAATTCTGAGATAGTTGGATGGTAAAGGACAAAGTGCCTTAGACTTTCTCGGTGGTGGTGTCAAGTCTAAATACTTAATCCTTTGGCGCGACCTAAACCTTCAGTCCTTTCACTGTCGAGTGAGATTATTATTGAGTTGTATTATTCGAAGCCGATGCTGTTGATTCACGGGCTACGCCTAGATCTGCTTATCCGCTACCTATTACCTGGTGAGGTCGTCTTGGTCACTTATCCAGAATGCCACGTTGATACGCCTGGCAACCGTTCTGGCACATCGCCTATGCTTATTTGAGAGCGATCAATAGGCCTATCTAGACATCCTGCGTGCTTTGTATGGCAATAAATTTGTGCTCACCGACGACAGAAGCTGTAACTAGGCTCAACTGTCATCCACCACCACTGAGAAATAACGCTGTCTCGGACAGGCTATGGTGACCTCCGATGACGGTGCGCGGAAGAATTTGCATAACAACAAAGATTCGAGATGTATAGAGGAAAGTCCTGGTAGTATACAAACAAGACTCTCACTTTGACGATATGTTTTCAATGATTAATACATTGATACAGCATGATTATTACATTACCACAAAATGCTTATGACTTTGATAAGAAATGGAAAGACGGGCAAGAAACGAGTTGGCCCACTGTCCCTTCGTCAATAACTGCTGGGTAGCTGCCCGGTCTAGCGCGAGGCTATCGGTACTATGTCCAATCCATGCGAGGCTGAAGGGGAGCACATGATTACCCATCCGTAACTCGGGGAACTGGAGGCCCAGCTCGACGTCACATGCGGCAGAGCGCCCACCAAGGGGGCCAGCCCAGCCCGCCAGCCTGGTCCGTGCAGCACCCCACCCACCCGCGGTCTCGCTTATCGATAACTCACCCACACCCAGCTGGCTCCCACACAAACCCTAGATATTTTTTTTTGTGAGCAGCGCCTATCGAAATTCCGACACTGCCATTTGCTGCTCTGTGTGTGTCTCGCCCGTCCCGCCCACTCCACCGCTCGACTTTTCGTGATATTCGCGATCCTCCTGCCGGCCCTTTCCCCCCAACACCACCATCCGACACCGACCTTTCGATCGACTAACCACCGCAGTCAATCACCAACAACCGTCAAAATGGCTGTCCCGGGCACTCAGATGTACGTCTACGAATCCTGTCGCATTCTTCCATCGACGCCGCCGCCGCCATGAAACCTCGACATGGCATGGCCGATTCGTTGGGGAAGGCTCCTGGTCAGATCAAGCTGCTAACTGCCCTCTTTCCAGCTCCAAGCGCAGAAAGTTCGTCGCCGACGGTGTCTTCTACGCCGAGCTGAACGAGTTCTTCCAGCGCGAGCTCGCTGAGGAGGGCTACTCCGGCGTCGAGGTCCGCGTCACCCCCACCGTCACCGACATCATCATCCGCGCCACCCACACCCAGGAGGTCCTCGGTGAGCAGGGTCGCCGCATCCGCGAGCTCACCTCGCTCATCCAGAAGCGCTTCAAGTTCCCCGAGAACAGCGTCTCCCTCTACGCCGCCAAGGTCCAGAACCGTGGTCTGTCCGCCGTCGCTCAGTGCGAGTCCCTCCGCTACAAGCTCCTCAACGGTCTGGCCGTCCGCCGTGCCTGCTATGGTGTCCTCCGCTTCATCATGGAGTCCGGCGCCAAGGGTTGCGAGGTCGTCGTCTCCGGAAAGCTCCGTGCCGCCCGTGCCAAGTCCATGAAGTTCACCGACGGCTTCATGATCCACTCCGGTCAGCCCGCCAAGGACTTCATCGACCACGCCACCCGCCACGTCCTGCTCCGCCAGGGTGTCTTGGGTATCAAGGTCAAGATCATGCGCGGCTCCGACCCCGAGGGCAAGGCCGGCCCCCAGAAGTCTCTCCCTGACGCCGTCACCATCATCGAGCCCAAGGAGGAGCAGAGCGTCATCCAGCCCATGAGCCAGGACTACGGTGCCAAGGCCGCTCAGGTCCAGGCCGCGGCCGAGGCCCAGCGTGCCGCTGAGCAGGAGGGTGCTGAGGAGGCCGCCCCTGCTGAGGAGCAATAGAGATCTGAGGCAATCGGTGTTGGGTTCCCTCGGTCCACCAGACAAAGGTGACGGAGATATGGTTGATGATAGCATGTGAGGAACGGTCCATCAGGCGTTAATCTTTGCATTGCTCGGATGGTACGGCAAAATTTCGGCGGTCTTCATAGGAGGCTGCAATACATAACGTCACGAACCACGACTCTCTGACTCTACGTGCAGCCCTGTGATTTTGGTCTTGGTTACAAGAAGTGCTCTATTATACCATTCAATATTTGACCATTTTCATGCTGAGTTTTAACATTATTCCAAGATCGGTCCCATCGTAGCTATGATTGCTCCCAAGGAGGACGTACAGGTCGCCGCGTAGAGGGCGAACCTTCAGGTAGGCTCACGACTGCCTGGAAATCTCGAGACCATTCGCCTTCGGTCCTATCTCATCTTCTCAATTGGTTCTGACACCTCTACTGCTCATTTGAGCACCTCATTACCTTGGTAAACTCTTGGCTTGAGTCAAGCCCAACTCAACATACTCTGTGTTGCGTATCAGTTGAGACCAGGGGGATGGAAATGTATATGAACAACTTAGATTAGTAATTGATCTAGGCTAGGGTTTCTACCTCGACGGACCACTTTCAAGACGCAACCACTTGAACCAGCGTAAAGATTGGCAACTCAGATAACACTCGATTCAGTGAGCCAGCCAGGATGGGCGCCAACATGTGTACTCAGCGTAAGGGGCCAGAATCTCCTGGAGAGGACGAATGCTGTGGTAGTACAAATCTGCTGACGGCATTTCCAGGCGAAGCCTTGCAACCTGTATCATGCATAGTGCTCAATTTGGGGGCATGTCCACGCCGCACCCAGAACTTCGAGGTTCACTGGCCAGTATCTGCGCTGAACAAGCCTGGGCGTCCCGCTCGGGTGGAAAATTCACCACGAGGCGCCTAAATTCGATATCAATGGCTGACCTCAGCCGAAAAGCAAGGCTTGTACCTGTGTTAATTTAAGGGTGTTGCACACGAGTACCCTCTACCACAAAACCGTTAGACCGACGTCCTTGTGGGATTCTGTTCCCCGCACCTGGTGACGAGGCTTCTACTTGTGTTGGTATTTGAAGACCAGTCATTGCATCGGCGCTAACATGCAAAGTATAGATCTTGACCTTAGCCCCTTTCCGAGTTCAATGTCCCGCTCAACATTGAAGGGCTGTTGAAGATTTCCGCAATTTTGTCCACACCTTGCAGCGGAGATTGAGTGGCATGCCAGCGTGCGCAGGGACACCATTATTACATGAATCCGAGCAAGTAACTGCTAAGGATTCCCGCATTTCTCTTCTTGAAGACGACAGAGCGCGAGGCTCTAGGTAGAAAGGAAGCTCCACTGGACGCAAGCCTTGCGCGGAGCCTGGCCATGAAATGCACCCAAGGTGAACAGCAAAGGAAAGTCGTTCGATGGCCCTGGGCTACTCATGGTTGACCCTAGATAGAATAAACCCATGGGGGTCTTACGACAACGGGGGCCAGATCAAAAGTACCAAAGCAAGCCCGCTGAGCAGCTGGTCGTGCAAATAGCCCCCAGACGAGAGATTGCAGCCCAGTCGTCGCCTGGCACAGCACCACAGCTGGACATACCGACTGACCCCAAAAGTAATGGAATGGCCATTGAAAAAAAATCCTTGTAGGCGACAATGGACAGGCTAGGCTGCGTTTTGATATTTCGAGGCAATAACTTGTTCACTGATTTTGAACCTCGAATGCAATATACTCACCGCATAGCACCTCAAGAGCAGTAGAATCGGTGGCTTCGCTGGAAACCCAATGGCAGTCAATATTGGTCCCTTGACCACTACCTTTACACCACCACGGAGCTGTGTGCTGGCAGCCAGCACGGGTGCTCAGATTAATACTGCCTGGTTTCAACAACTCCCTTTAACGACCGGCGATTGTTTTCCTCCTTTCTACGGATCCTCTCTTTTTTCATACTATTCCCCAGGGGTCTGTCCAAGTGGGTATACTGCAGCTTGCCAAAGCTTAACGACGTCTGGCACTGTTACGGAAACGGTCCAGACATGTTGCCCTACATACGGGCCTCGAGGGAGGTACAAAGCCCTTACCCATAAAAGACTTCCATCCTATCTGACATTACCTTCTTAGCATGTCCTATTCTTGTGGTCAAGTTTATGACAGGTCGTGGATGCTTACCCTTGCCTGCACGTCGGCAATACCTAACACAAGCACATGGATTGAAACGTCCGCGCTTGATATCTTCGAAGGCTCCACGGTATCGGGAGTAGAAATTATACATACGGATGGGGCCATCAATGCATTTGGAGTAAATATTCGGTTCCAGTCCACAGATTCCTCCTCGACGCCGCCGCCGCCGACGACGACGACAACGGCGACGATGACGACGACGAAAGCAACACCGAGCCCAACTGCCTTTAATCCAACAGTAGTCAAGTCGCCAAGCACGCTTACAACGCCAACACAGACCGATACCAACATTGCGGCCAGCAATACGCGCAATCAAAGTCTCAATTTAGGGGCTTTTGTCGGCATCGGAATCGCATGTGGTTTGGTACTCCTCGCCGTGGTCGTAGCAGCAGTGCTCTTCATCTCCAAGTGGAGAAAGAAAAGAGAGGACAAGGAAGCTGGCGCTAGGCCTGCAGCTACAAGTACGAACATAATACTCTATCATCAGGCCTTTGGCGGCGAACTTGACGGCTGGGGCCGGCCTCACGAGTTACAAGAAGCTCGCCAGGCCCATGAGTTGGATGCAGCATTGTGGAAGACAAGAAGAAACATTTATAAATCAACTGAGCGGTCATAACATTGCATTAATGCCGGTCCAAGGCGAGTTTGGTTGCGCCGAGTTGCACGACAGGAAATGTCTTCATTCGGGTAAGCGAAATGTTTACCCATAGTTGTTTGATCAAAGAGACGTTTTAATACACCATGGACAAACAGCTCAGGATACCACGATTGGCATATCTGCAGGGAATCATACACGGCGACGGTGCGTTCCATCGTGATGTCCTTAGGCACGACCAGGAGGGCATGGAAAGTTTAATGTAGTGCGTGCCCCTTCGAAGAGAGTTGGACGCCCAACTACTATCACAAGGCGGAGATCGCAGGCAGTCACCAGCGGGGATCGAGTGGCAAATATAGTAAATGAACGTCATATGTACATCCAGTGTGAAGAATCTATTGGGGCTTCGTGGCAGGGCGCTTATGACCCCACCAAAAAGGCTTGCGTTAGAGACAGGCAAAGGAGTAGGGATAGTGGCACAAACCGCAGAGTAACTAAGATGAGATTATATACTCGATGTATGATATTGGACAAGTTTGTCAAGTCAACGAAATCAATGTTTTAGCAATGTTCCCTTAAGGGCTCTTGCATTGCTACTCCATACTCGCTGCTGACTGCCCGAAGCATGAGTAATGTACCCGCAACATTCGAGATATCCGCTGTCTCTCATAACCTCAGAACGGCATCGCAAGTACATCAATGGGACATCAGAAATACTATTCTAACTCCATATCAAGCTCCAAAATCATCCCAATGCCTTTTCCACCTGGAATTTCAGTGAGTGGATGAAAAGCTGGGGGCGAATTAGCATCCTACAGCTATGGTTGGAATCTGGAACATCTGTCGAGAAAAAGAGGGGGTGTCTATAGTGATAAACACATTAGGGCTGTCGCCTTAGCTGCCCAGTTCGCATTTGTCTTCTTGGGGTGGACTTTGGCAACTATGATGTTGCAGCGCGGTTGCCTTGTTGCGGGGTTGCATAAATATTGGCGAGTGGTTTTGAAGAAATCTTCTTGTCGTTTCTCAGTCCCTTCTCAAGCGTCTACAGATCCCTAAACCACCTGTGTACTTTCAGCGACCTTGTGATGGAGCCCTTAACGGCTCTGGCCCTGGCAGGGAACATTGGACAATTCGCCGAGTTTGCGCTTAAGCTTATCAAAGGCACTGCACAGATACATAGCTCAGCGTGTGGTACTTCGGACAAAAACAGCCACCTGGAGGGCATCAGCGAGAGGTTAATGGAATTCAGCTCTCGTATGAAATACGTACATGCAAAGCATGCAGCCAACAATGACAGTTCATTCAGCTTGTCATACTATTCGCCTGATCTCGAAGACCTCGTGGCAAAATGCACTGAGGACTGCAAGCAACTGTTACAAATAAGTCGAAAACTTCAGGTGACAAGTGCCTCGAGGAACCGAAAATGGGACAGTTTCAAGAAAGCAATGTACGATGTTTGGCATGAGAAAGACATTGCACAGCTTCAGGATCAGATAAGCAAACACCGGCAAGAGATTGTGATGATGCTTTCTGCCATTTCAATGTAAGTTCCTATATTCGGCTGTATATTGTTCTGCTTCGCTGACACCTACAGTGAGAACACCGAGCAGACATCATTACAGCTGCAGCAATTGATATCGGAAACAAACATTCTTCGGGCTGAAAGACTGAATCAATTTGACCTCCTCGCAACTTTGTTGCAAAATGTATACGAGCAGATCAAACTCATCAAGACCCGAGTTATCAAGCCCGATGATGGAGGAATTATCAGAGGATACAGCATTGATGAGGTCGAGGTGCTAACAGCCGATGTCTCAAGACTAACAAGTCTTCAGAGAAAATATGCCCGTGAGGAGTTCGTTCTTTCTGGCCTGAACTTTGAGCAACGCCCTATGCGACACAACAGCATCCCTCGGGCACACATGAAGACCTTCAAATGGGTGTTTACTCCTGTAACAACCCAGGATTCCACTCAGCCATTGCTAATTCAATGGCTGGAGAGTGGGGAAGGCGTATACTGGATTTCCGGGAAACCTGGATGCGGAAAATCCACGCTTCTTAAATATATTTGTCAGAATGACAAAACAACGGAACACTTATCTACCTGGGCAGGAGATGCCCGTATTGTGGTAGCAAGCCATTTCTTCTGGAGCTCTGGATCCTCGATGCAAAGATCTCGTGAGGGTCTATTAAGATCCTTACTATACGACATTCTCAGCCAGCTCCCAGAGCTGATTCCGATCATTTGTGCACGGAGGTGGGCACGTTTTGGAGAGTCAGATAGAAAAAGACAATGGACACTTGAAGAGCTGAAAGACACCCTGGAGGGGATGAAGAGTCAGAAAGAAATACCTGTTAAGTTCTGCTTCTTTATTGACGGACTTGACGAGTATGAAGGTGATTCTTTCGATATTTGTCGAGCTTTGATTGACATGTGCGCCTCATCGTGCATCAAACTATGTATTTCAAGTCGGCCATGGAATGTTTTTGAGACTTTGTTAGGGCAGGACTCCACGAAAAAACTGTACGTTCATGAATTGACTCGGAACGACATATCTAATTACGTGGAATCTGAATTCTCCGGGCATCCACACTGGAACTTATTCTCAATGGAACGCAGCGAAGTTCCTCTGTTGATACAAAAAATCACAGAACGGGCTGAAGGAGTGTTCCTTTGGGTTTTCCTGGTTGTGCGTCAACTTCGCGACGGTCTTATGAACGGTGACAGCCTTGAAGACCTTACAATGCGACTGGACATCATTCTTACGGATCTAGAACGCTTTTTCAAACAAATATTGGAAACCGTTGAGCCGTTTTACCACCAAAAGCAATCCCGAACGCTCCAGTTAGCCATCGTGGCTGAAGAACCGCTTCGTTTGGAACTTTATAGCTTCCAAGACCTAGAACATCGACATGAAGACTACGCTCTGGGGAACTCCATGCGAGTGTTTGATGGGGACGAATTCGAAAGATTCCATGGACCCATGGCAAAGCGCCTGAACAGCCGATGCAAGGGCTTATTAGAGGTTCGTGATCGAAAGGTTGAATTTCTGCATCGGACTGTTAGAGATTTTCTTCGTTCGGCAGAAATGGCAGACTTCCTCAGGAACAGGTCGACCGGATCTTTTAAGCCAGCCTTGTCCATTCTGAGAGCGCATATTGCTTGGATGAAGAGCACACGATTCAATAACGGTTCTACGAGCTCAGAGTCGGGAGAAGAGTCTTTTCTGTTCCGGCTTAGCCAGATTCTTGATTACGCTCAAGTGGCAGAAAACCAAGATAGCAGTTGCAGGAGGCCAGTGGCTGAACTCCTGGATGAACTGGAGTTGGTATTACAGACGATGGTGCTCACAGGCCAGATCATAATGCCAGACGAGTCGATGATAAGTGGTCAAGACATGCTGACTCCGGCGGAAGGTATCGTGTCCCTCTTCCGGAAAGCAGTCATTGAGAAAAACTTGCGGCATTTTATTTCCTGGCAGCTTGGCCGAGACGCAGCGTACTTCACAGTCCTTGCTGAAGCACCTCTTCTGCTGGCAGCCGAGTGTTACGCCGCTGAATCATTGGTTACAACGATCTGTTTTACTACAACAAGGCCAGACGGTTCCCCTGGGACAGCATCCTTAATTCAGCAGTTCCTTGAAAGTGGATTTGATCCCAACAAACAACTCATAGTAAAACCCATGAACGGTCTTACTAGCCCTTGGACAGAGTTCATGTCTCTAATTGCACCATGGCATCAGAACTCGGACTTAGCACACGCATTACCAAAGCAAGTGCAATCCTGCTATTTACATGCCCTAAAGTTGGGTGTATTCACCCATTTTCTTCGCCACGGGGCTAATCCCAATAGCCGTGTGCCAAATTGGTACGCGTCCGAGCGGCAACAGGAGCGAGATGTATACTATAGTCCAACTATAGGGACCATTTGGGTGTTCCTCGGCTTCACTGTAACAGATGTATGGAGGCATAGTGAGGTATTCTTGCGCGATCTGAAATCCGTGATAGCCGCCGGGGCACATTTTGATGACCTTGGACTGGGAGGCACTTTTGAGATCCCGGAGCAGAAGAAAGAAATGCAGTGGGATTCAACTATGAACAGCGAATCAATCTTTGATCTTGAACAATTCAAGAGCAATAGCGCGAAGTGGAACGTCGATCGAGCTAATCAGGATCGAACTCGACAGGAAAAGAAAGGCTCTCAGCTCAAGGCAACGCGATGGCAAATCATAGTCGCTCATCTTTGTAGGAAAGGGGTACCTGAACGGCAATTGTTGCGGACCAAAATCATCATCGAGGTCGCAAAGGCGGATTCAAGAAAGGTTCTTCCTTGGGCCATGCTCGTCGATGCTGCCAAAGACAGTTTGGCCCGCCATTTGGTACAAGCCATATCGAAGGCAATTCAAGACGGCTAAATTACATATGGGGGAACGTTTTAAGGCTTAGCCAAAATAGCAAGAGTTGTGTTTGTAACAAATAATCGCTTACAACCATGCGATTTGGATTGATTTGGGACGGCATAACAATATAGAACGCGCAGGTCAGTACCATCGCGGTGATGGGAATGGTCTGCAAGTTTCCAAAGTAAAGTCTGCAGGGGAGTGTTGGCAAATCTTTTGCGGTGGACCGTTGATTGTGATAGATATGCCGGTTGGTAATTCCCTGTGTGATCATACCGACAGCATGGACAAGTGAATCTTCTCGCCGATCTCATCGAGGGTATCTCCAACTGTGATAATTGTCGCTCAGAATCGTTGTTATAATGCTTGAAACCAGGTGGATCCACACAGTTTTCCAACTCGCCAACAATTCCAACTCCGCCGAACTTGCTCTTATGATAAATGATCTTTTGACCTTGGCATACCTTGCAGTTTGCACTACGCTGGTGAGATATCTTGGCAGAATCTTCTCTGAGATGGTCGCTGTCGAGTTGGAACATAATTCCTTCTGTACCGAACAAGGGGGCCCATAATTATTTATCTGTCTGGAGAGGCACTTGTGCTTTGCCCGAAACCTGCATAAAGCCCACATAGGGCAACCTGCCAATATTTAGGGGAAGTGGCTTTAATCGAATTCTTGGGATACGCAAGTAGCAATTATCCACAGCGGAGGGTGATAATAAGACCAGATGGAAAAATAAATACTTGATTGAAGTTCATGAGTGGTGGTTTGGAGGTACGGATGTCATGGCTACTTTGAAAGTGTACGTTCTGAAAATGACGACGTGAGAAAGACATGACGAGATGGTGGCATAGGCTTGATTGGCAGGTCCCGACAGTAGTTGTTCAAAGAGTACTTGTTCTGGCCTCGTTCCACCTCCATATTGACAGACCATGGCTAGTGTGTCTATAAATCCAGTTACCACCAACATGTACAACACCATGGCGTATAACGCAACGAAAAAACAGCTATAGACCAGCTCAAGGTAACGTTTTTTCCCCTTTGAACTACAGAAGTGGAGACTAAGTAGATCCCGTCAAGTATAATTCTCCATCTCATCTATAGCAGTTCCAGGTTATTTTGCGTATACTAGCTCTGGAAATATTACCGAGAGCTTAGGTCCATGGCCGGATCTGGTAGTTAGCAAGGCTTTATTCTTATACAGTCTGGAGCGAGAAGGTGACCAGTCGATTTGTGCTGTCATTATGGCGCCACGGAAATGTCGAATATCCTCCAATGCTTTGGAAGTTATCTACAAACACCAGCCTACAATACCGCAGGATGAGGGGTTATGTATTTAGTCCGATGTTGGCTCACACAAGACCATTGCCTTTCTGCGAGCACTTGTAAAGCTTGAATATGACAGGCACCCAAGGAGTGCAATTAAACAAACATTTATAAAACTAGCCACAATCTGATCGGCTGCTAATGCAGTCCAAATGGATTCAAGCCTGCTATACCCAGTTTCTGGCTCCGCTTCTCAGCCTGGATTCCCAGTACAAGCACGATTGGGTCGTCAAGAGGTAAACTCCTCTTGTCAAACGTTCCTTTCATGAGCACACTTTGTTGATCATGTGATCACATGGCCCACGGACAGCCATAGACCCAGCAACGCATAGACAGCGAGACCTGGTAAGGCCGGGTGACGACCTATGGTGCGCGATCCTCCCGACGACTTTTTGGCCTTGGCCGCGCCGACTTCTCCCGGGTGTTCCACCCCGTTCGACCTGAGGCAATCAGCCAACGCGGTCGCCTCAGTCCCGTTTTGACCCTTGTCCGTGATGGCAGGAGGCAGCTCACACCAGACGACGCAGTTGTCAACGACACTGACAGGGTTGGGGCTGCAGCACGTCTGCATTGCCCGATACGTGGCGTTTCCGCCGTTGAGAATATAGCCTGTAGTGATATCGGTAGGCCTGTCCTGGCTTTCCCAGTTCGAAAGCGTGAGGCCGTTGCACGTGTCGTTCGTCATGGACGCCATTGTCGCAGGGTCGTCGTTCTTATAGAATGTAAGTGTGGAATAATGTGGAGAGAGGGATATGATGATAACAAGAACTATAGAAGAGCCGACGTTGCGTACGGGCAGACAAGGCCTTTCTTATGCCTGTTCCGAATGTTCTGTTAGAAAGCACCGGCACAGCCACCTTACGCATTTTGAGGTCGTGCCAAAATGTCAGCGCTGGAAGAGGATCCCACCCCTGTTCTGGCTCAATTCCGGTGCGTTCGTATTGGTTGAGTGCCCAGCTTTGCCATATCCGCGCATTGGAAGGCACATCATGTTACGAGCGGTTTGAGGAGAGTCTGTACTGATTGGCCAGTTATCAAATCATTCGAAGATTGCCAAGTACATGTGCACTTCCTATTTAGTTATGACGTAACTTAAATAGTAGCTGTGCATGCAACCATAGACCCAGTGCATTCTGCCAATTTCAAATCATTGGATATTGGATCGGAATCATAGAGTTACTCGTGGACACTAGTCGTAGGTGGTGCACAGACCGCATGACGGGTTTTGGTACGGCAGGCACTGGACTGGATTAACTACACCGTTGGGCCCTCACTTCGCAACACAGTTCAAGGAGTCCATTGCGTAATCCATCTGTCCGTCTTGTGTCCTTACAGTTCCTTACTATATCAAGCCTATTCAGTATTAGGATGCTGGGATTACGCAGCTGGAGTCGCTCATCGAGACTACTAGAATAATGTATACTTTACCAACACTATAGCTCTGAACTACGAACGAGGCTAGGGATGATTTGCAAATCTGGTGCATTGCAGTATTTTACGTGTTAAATCACGAAGAGACGTCCTTCTTTGCACGTAACATCATTTTGACTTGCAATTTATGGCACGAGAAGAGCCCAGCTCTAATCTGAGCCTCTTCGAGTTGTGTCTGCCAGCAATGTGTCAGATGCCACGAAGCCATCTGGCAGCTTACTATTGCTACACAGCGGGTTTCATGGAGCGAGCGTACTCCCAAGTTCAGGCTTTTTAGGTATCAGCTTTGTCAAGACTACCCGATTCAGTCTGGCTTTGATTACGAACGCCAAAAGCTAACAAGTCTTGATCAGAAAAGTTCGCATTCGGTTTGGAATGCTTTCTATCAGATGCTTCCTGCCAGTGCAGCTTGCAGAATTTTGTACAAGCCTTCCGACGCATGCTATACCCATCTTCAAGATGATATCGTACAAAACGTAAACCTTGGCATGCCGCGCCGCAAAAATCTGCAGGAATGGCTCGTCGGCCCCCATAGCAGTGCGCTCACATGCCAGATCCCACTCCTAAACGCCATATGCGAGAAGATAAAATCCCGATCCATGCCCTTGAAATACCCCGCCTCTATACTCCTTTCTTTCATGTGACCCACACCGTGACATCCGTTCGCTCGTGAACCTGAGGATCGATGTCCCCGTTGCCCTGACTTCGTATGGGGCCCGCCATCGTAGAAGATAAAAATATACAGTTGCGTGCTTGGCCATCGAGGTGTTATGCCAACCTCGTCGCTTTAGCCCGAGTCGGATGACTTCCCTTAGCGCTCTCCAGACTTGGGCTGTAGTTCGATCGAGTTTCCACGGGATTTCCGGACGTGGCCGTTTCCATTCCTTCTGTGGGCGTCGTCGTCACTTTCTTCAGCCAGGTCGGCCAAGCCAAACCCGGCAGCCTCCTCATCGTATGCCCGCATGAGACCTTCCCTGTCGCCCATGCTACCTCTGGGATCCGTGCTGCGCCGGGCGGACATGCTCAGCCGTGTCTGGATGCTCGAGATCATGTCCGTACCGCCAGTGTCCTGACCTCCTCGGCGACCAAGCATCTTGTCGCCGTTGGGATCCGCACGCGAGAGGTTCAACAAGTAAACGCCAGTGAAGGTGACGAGGAAGCCACAGAGCAGTGAGAGGGTGTTCACGGGGTCGGTCGTGTTAAAGCCCGAGAACAGGATGAAGGAGGCGCACAATGTGGCTGTGGTGAAGGTAACGTAGTAGAGTGGGTTGACACTGCCGACGATTAGTCCAAGCCTGGCTTCAGTGGTAGGGAGTAAACTTGCATTTGCGTGGGAAATGTGGCCAGTGCCTTGTTGAAGTAGTTCATCTGGATCAGAATACAGACGGTGGTGAGGATCATGAAGACGTATGTCGATGGATGCGAGAACTGGTTGTTACCGCCCAGGGTGAGCTTGACAGCAATGCCAAATGCCTTGACCGACATGACCGACACGGAGCCGACGGTCGAGCAGATGGACAGGTAGATTAGGGGGTTTCTCTTGCCGTGTACTGGGGCAATCTTGTAGATCATGACGGAAGCAAAAACAACCACGACGATGCAGTAGAGGAGGTATCCTGTCGTCCCGGTCAGCACACCTTACACGAGACGTTGTTCTCGGCTTCATGCACCCACCTGGCTGGATCGCGAAGTGTAAGATCTGATCGATAGTCTCAATCTCCTCATCTGGCGGCGCATGGAGCACGATGATGATGGCGCCAATCAGGCAGATGGCGCAGCCTAGCTTGCCCAAGGTGCCCAGCTCCTCCTTCAGGAAATATGATCCGAGTACGGCTCCGATCAAGACGCTGAGGGCACCGAGCGGCGTGACGAGGATGGCCGGAGCGAAAGCGTATGCGGCAAAATTACAGATCTCCCCTAGGACCACTGGCGGCAAGCAATGTTAGCTCCGGTACCCACGCCAGCGCGTTATGTATCTTGGAAGGGATGCTCACAGCTCAGAATTCCGGCCCACCAGACGGGGTTCTTCAAGTAAACGAAACCGTCGCCCTCGAAGCCATGCCTCTCGCCGGCCATGATCAAACCCTGCACATCCAAGTCAGTCTGCTGTTCTGATTGCGCACGCTTGGGGTCTGGCGCCGCGCGAGTGTGTTGTCGGGATCGGGTTTGGGTTGGCGGTAGTCTATGGTCGTACCTTTTTCGTGATCACGAAACTCGTGCCTGTGGACCACAAAGGCAATGTCAGTCAAAAGATGTGGGAGAGGACAGGGTAGCACCTCAGCGGTGCACCCCCGGATGGAAAACGGCGGGCGTTGAATGGGATGCATACCTATAGCCAAACTAGACGACATGGCCAAGGCCAAGCCGATATACCTGCAGAGACAGTCATGTTAGCCCATGCTTTCAATCCCTCTCGGTTGGCTGCCACGTAATCCTCAGCTTTGAACGGCACGGTTAACGTACTTCTCATCGATCGTCATGTTGCGTAGGATGCGCCGAGGCGACTTGAGCGGCGAGCACCGACGTAGTCTGGTCTGCGGGCTGCAGCAAGCAATCGGATGTACGGTGGTGGGCAGCTCGCGCCTGGCGAGGAAAGGTTGCCAAACGGGATGGCGAGCAGGTCGTCGGTCGGTATCTCTCGCTCTCGCTCTCAGTTGTTGTTCAATAGCGAGCGGGCAGGCGGACGGTCTCGCTGCGCCGAGTGAGTGCGCCAGAAGTCGATGAAGTTCTGCTCTGTCGCAGTGCCGTGGGAAACAGAACGGTCGAGGAAAATGAAGGAGCGGCAGCCTTTGTCGTCGGGCGCGCTAAATGAGTGAATGGGCCCAGTGTGATGAATGGGCGGATGCGATCGGGCGATCTGGCGACGAAGGCGGCCGTGGTGCGGTGGTGGTGCAGCAGTCGGCGGCAATGATGAACGAGGTGCTGGGAGGGCAGCGGCACAGGACGGCGGTCCGCAGGTCGGGGTTCGCGATCGAGGCAATTCGGAAGGATGGTGCGATGTGTCCCCTGGCGGCGGCAGTAACTAGTAGCCAAGTAGCAGCAGCAGCAGCAGATGATGATTTGTTTCGAAGGACAGGCTGGACTGTACGGTGGTACTTGGACGGAGATGGCGCAGGCTGGTTCTTCCTGGGTACGGCTGGGTGCTGGGTGCTGGCGCTGGTGGTAACTAATGGTACTTGGGGCGATGGTGCGGGAAAGTCAGACGGGATGGTTCTAACTTAGGGCGGCGTTACCAGGAGCCCGGCGTAACGTGCGTTCAGGTTGTGGGTTGGCTCTGGGTCTCTGGGTCTCTGGGTCTCTGGGCCTCTGGGCCTCTGGGCCTCTGAGTTATCCTCTCCAAGCTACTCTAACTCGTTGTGTTCAAGTGCATTCCTTCTGCTCTGGCTGCGCTGCTCTGTCACTTAGTCGCAAGGTTTCAGACTCGGTCGATAGTCTGACCCCTGGCAGCCCTGGCAGCCCTGGCTTCCCAGCTCTCGTGCTGCATCGTGGCCCAGACGTCTCTCGTGCCAAGCCACCTCGGAACCCGCCCTGCAAAGCAAATCGGGGGGTGAGCGTCTCGTCGCTGCATGCTGACTGCCAAAAGCGTCAACTCGGCCCAGTCGCACGTCGGGGATAAAATCGTCGTATCCTCTGCAACCCTGTGACGGCGGCAGGGGTGCCAAGCGTCATGTGAGGGGGGGCTCGACGTCGAGCTTGAAACAAATGAACTACACACATGCACGCTCCGCACGTTCGGTACCTGATGGACAGCGACTCGGGGTTTGGAAGATGCAATGCTCGGGTGCGCAGTTCGTAAGAGTATCCACACACGATATGGATGACTATAACGACCACGTATCTACCTACAAGAAGGAATCCCTCCGCCCGCCGCCACCACCTAAATGGGCCCTTGGGCTGGAGTGCATCCGACTCGGTACACTGAAAACTCAACCAAACGACACCCGAGATCAACGCGTCGGCGTCGTTCAACGTGTGGACAGCACTGCAGTCTTGATGAGTCTAGGGTCGAGGCCAATGCACAGCCTCCCTTGGTGAATCGTAGCGCGCCGCGGTCCCTGTTACCTGCGTCACGCATGTCTTGGTAACAAGACCACGGGTCAAACCCAGAGTCCGCGGACCCGGGCCCGAATCATCCCATTTTCCTTCCCAGCATGTCCCCAAGCGCAGCTGTCACCCACCGTCTGGCATGGATGGGCCTATTGTAAGTAGAAGAATCCTTCTTGCAACTCCAAGGGAAAAAACAATACAAAAAATTGGAATGCCACCTGCACGCGAGGGTTTGATTAACAGTGGTACACAGGTAGGACTGTACTGTAAGGTAGTCACCCAAGTAACATCGCTCTGATATTGGATCTTGTTACCGTCAAACTACTGTATGAAGCGGTCGCTGGCCAATTGCCGACCCCACCAATGGACAATGCCCACTGGCGGGATAGCAGCCAGTGGGCACGGCACACCTGGGGCGCTATTCAACGACGGCCGGCATCCCTTCATCTCTCCAAGGCTGGAGTTGCCGTACCTGGAGCCAAAAGTGAGCGCAACGCTTCCAAGCAAGCAACCAGGTTTGCCAAGCCTACAGGTCGCCAATGACTATCGGGGGTCTCCCTGCTTCCCGCACATCTTGCGTTTCCTGTTCCTGACGAACCTGATAAGCGGGGCCGACTTCAAATTTTCAGTACCTTCTCCCGTTACCTGCATTTTGACTCGTGCATCCAAGTCGGCGCCGTGTTCTGAACACGGGGGAGTTGGCAGCAACGGCCTATCCCACCTTGCCACCAGCGAGGCGGTGCAAGCCTCGCTCGTAACTGGGGATCCATCGCAGCTGACGCGGAAACAATCGCCCAAGTTGCCTTTCGGCATAGCTCCATCGTTCCAAAATTGGGGATGACGAATGTGTGGGCTGTTCCAATCAGGGGGCCGCTGGTGACCATAGCGTTCCTTCTGCCGGACTGACGGTTGATTCAAATGTTCCGGATCCACTTGCGAAGGACCGACTCCTCGCGAGGAGACGACGAGCTTACCACGTGTCTTATACCCTGGAGTTCCAAGACTAATAATTAACTCTCCAGAATATACTATTTTTAAGTTCAATGGTGGCAGGATGCAACACCGTACAATGCTATACAGCAGCCATAATTCGGCCAGACGATTCAATACGAGAGGCAGAGACTGAGGTCAGATCTGGAAATCGTAATTACGGACATGCTCAATCTCGGGTCTTTGCCTTGACTGGTTCAGAAAGTCTTCTATGAGGCTGTATAGTCAATGGTCCTTGTGGTAGATACAGGCTACTCGGTGAGGGAAATTCGAATCAGAAACCCCCATGTCTCCTATATCGCAAGAGACCAGGATAGCCTGGCCACTCGTAAAAAGTAATACTGGCGTTGTAGCAAAACTGTCGATGGACTGCAACAATAATGGGTTGGGGGATGTCATACCAAGTTACTATACTGATCCTTCGTCACCTAGGTGGTCCACTTTTCGGTGTTGCAATACAGTACTTGCCCTTCGCATCACCATGCGACGAAACTCATCCGTCACGTTTCAAATTCGCATGGTGCATTGTTGCTAACCTTAGTCCGCTGCGCAACCTACAGAGACCTATATAGGTACAATATGACGATTTGTGTCAGTGACTTGAATTGTGAATTAATGAACGAAGCTTTTACAATGAGCTACCTGTCCCTTCCATATAGCAGCGCAATGCATTCCCAAGTACCTTTGGATTAGGCAGCAGCTGCATGTGCAGGGCTTTGGACTGGGAGTCCATCTCACCTCCATAACGGATTCTTGGAACTGCATCTGGTTGAATGATGACTCACTCACTAAGTGACTCAACCCTCGCGGCACAATCGCCTCCTTCCAGGCTCCTTCTTCAACCTCGTTTGACAAAAGCCTGACAACAATACATGGAAGCATCTTAGCTCAGCTGGGAGAGTACCAGGCTCATATGAAACATGTGATTCCTGGGGGTCGCTGGATCGAAACTAGCAGGTGCTATCATGTCATAAACATCTTTTTTGGCCCGATAGATTTCTTTGCTGTTGACCTTCCGAGCCTGAAACGAAGCGTGCAGCTGCTGAATTGTCAGCCTACGAAATATGCTACTTTCCCAGGCTGCTAGAACATGTGGCTGCCGAATCCGTGAAGGGCGTTTGAAATTCTAAATACGGCGAAATTGAAATTAGCTGCATGATCAACCAGAGCAGGCTGACTGCCTGTAAGGCTACGGACAGTCGTGGTGTTTCATTATTGTTTGCCCCACTTCGATTGCACCCCTCTCAGTGTCTTTGGAGGATTTCAGCTGCTGTAACCCTTTTTTTAATCCAAGCATCTTGTACTCACCGTCGATTCACATGGAGAAAGATGATCCTGTCACTGGCCATATTTGCAAAACATGCGATGAAGTAGACACTCAATGCACCATTTGCCACAATTCCGATCCTCGTGACAACCCTAAGCTCTGCGAACATTGCCAGGGCTGGGATGATCTCACTCACATCACATTCTGCGCCGGAGATGTGTTACCCGACGTAGACCCTTCGGTCTTCGAACCACCAGAGTTTACGCAGAATAGTTCTCCATATCCAGCTTCTGGAGACCTGAGTCAGCTCAGTTTCCGGGCCTTCAAAACGTTGGAGCAAGCCAGGAACTGCCTCATCTGCAGAATTATAGTGTCTGGCCTCCGACAGTGTGACTCAACCCGCGAACCTACCAGCGTTGCGCTATGGAGACTTTGGCCCGAGAATTGGCACTCGCCAGAGCCGAGCAAGCGGCAGCACAAAGATGTCGACTGCTCTTGGACTGGCAAATGTCTTCTGACATTCTGCGTCGTGTATCCTGGGGATGGTGAAGACTCCAAGCCTGCTATGAAACCTTGCCTCGTCGAATTGATCCTGTCTTACTCCTCCTGGGGCCACGGTCTCGAGAACGTCCAGTTCTGGGACAGGCGTTTTCTGGACCCAGAAAACATCAAATTCTGGCTATCGCACTGCCAGAAACACCATGGCCAGATGTGTGATAAGACGATGTTCTCCACAAAACTCCCCTCTGGTTTTAGAGTGATCGATGTTGTTGATGAGTGCGTTATGGAACCCCGGGGGGAAATCGATGATTATGTCGCTCTAAGCTATGAATGGCGTGCCGCCACGTCCGACCCAAGAAGGGATCTCATGCTCTCGAGGAAGAACTGGACAGCGCTTGCGACGTCAGGTGCTCTGACTCAGGGCCGGCTACCAGAGGTGATCTACGACGCTATGCAATTTTGTCGAGACCTTGGGCAGCGATATTTATGGGTTGATCGGATGTGCATTTTCCAGGATGAGGATGACGAGGATGGTTCGAGGCAGGTGCAAATAGAGGGAATGGATGCCATCTACTGGCTGGCTACTGTCACCGTCGTTGCCTCTGCAGATGGTGTTGGTGTTGGCTTGCCTGGTGTTTCCAGTCGACCAAGGCCCTTTAGCGTCAGCAATGCAGGCTGGGGGCTATCAATGGACGGTCCTCACTGCATAGGATACCAAAAGCCATTGGTTTCCGACGCTATTAACCCCAGCTCTTGGAACACCCGCGGCTGGACATTTCAGGAACGGTGGATTTCCAGACGACACATATTTTTCGGACGCTGTCACACTTATCTGAGCTGTTTCTATTGTATTGAGTGCGAGACTTCTCTTCGCAGGCAGGACATCATAAAGGCACGCGAAGCAAATGGTGAATTCGGTGCTTTCTTTGCTCGCGGTGTTCGGATTGCAAAGGGAAGTGAGGAGCAGGCACGCTGGGACCCTCTTGGACAGTACCTGGAAGCTGTCAACGAATATACAGGGCGCTCCCTTGGACAGGCATCCGATGTATTAAACGCGTTCACTGGGGTGAACAAGTTTCTCATCACGAAGCTTCAGACGAGGTCTTTATTTGGCCTACCCGCGAAGTATCTCTTTCGAAGTCTTCTCTGGACTCGTAGGGGGCCGCCGCCAGCCAATCTGCAGGGCCATATACCGACAGGCGTCCCGAGTTGGTCTTGGGCTGCTGGGCTTGGGCCCGTCGAGTACGGCTGGTGGACACAAAACTTCTACACCAAAGTCGGAAACCTGGTCCGCTTCTGGTACTCTGACGGTCAGACTGTCTCGGAAGTGGTCGAAGCCACAAGCTGGTTTGATATGTTCAAAGACAATGTGAGAGATGATTTGAGTCATGAGTTCCTGATCGAGAGATTTAGAACGAATCTTGACCTTAACGGCGGAACGTACGCACCTGCTTCAGCGATGTGGCACCACTGCTCTCATAGCCCTTGGGAGTCCCTTCGCCACCACGAAGTCTCGGAAATTGCGATTGATATTGCCAAACGAGCACCGGGGTGCCTCGTATTCAACACGACAACGGCATATCTCGGACTTCGAATGAGCGTCACTGCAAGTTTAAGCACAGGAGGAATCATTTTCGACATCGTTGATCAAGACGGCAACGCGATCGGTAATGTCATGCCAGAATTTCGACCCGGCGACCACAAGCTATCGACCATCCACCATCCGAGCTCAAGATACCATATAATTGTCCTTGGCGCTTGCAACAGGGGCAAGGACTCCGGCCAGGATTGGGAGCCTGAAGTTGTCCATGAGAGCCAGGAAGCATATCGAGTGCGAAACGCATGCGGGCTTTACGTGATGGTTGTAGATAGGAATGGGCATTTTTCGTCTCGATTGGGCATTGGGGTGGTGGCCCCCGTAGGGTGGACAAGGGTAAAGCCTGTGTGGGAGACCATCTTCCTCGTGTGATGAGATGGGTGAGAGGATAATATGATCCCAGGAAATCGTGGGGACAACCTTCATCTCCCACGAGAGGAAGCCCATGAGAAATCGCCTTGGATAGGCCTTACGCGATACAGCATGGACGCTAACAAGCTACGTATTGCTGATGACTCCATTGTAAGCACTTGCACGAACCATTTTGAACATTACTAGTTTTTTTTTTCATTATTTGCACGAGTTTGTTCAAGTCTTCATCTCCAAAATTGTTCTCGTTCAGTATGACCCCGACCTAGCATGCCAATGCAGGAGCATATATAATCTCTCTCCTAAGTACGCCTGACGAAAGACCACTCTCTATCATCAATATCAACGTCATTCCCATTCCGGTAGACACGTCGTCCGCTTATGGGTGGTTCTATAGGTTGGTTCTCTCTGTCCAATACGTGAGGTGCTTTGCCAGAATCGATCGAGGACGTAAGAAACTTGTTGGGTGTTCGACGCGCAGTCAAGCGACGTTTCTCGGGCAATGGGGCCACCTTCCTCTTCTGGCCTTGGTTGCTGACCTTGTCACGTTCCGGATAATGCTTGAGGCGTAAGATATACTCGTCAGCATCGGCTCCCTCTTCACCAATGTGTATACTGTTGCTGCCTCTGTTGTAGTGCAGCGGAACAGTTATGGGATCACACTGCAACTTTGCCGGGGCTCGGGGCGGCTTTCTTGATCTCTCAATGGTCAGCCACATCTGATTGTCTTGACCAGTCAGGGACAATGTGAACCACCAGTACCCTATTGAGGGCCGGCCGAGATTAGCGATGTCGTAGCACTTGTGGTAATGCAGCTTGTCTTTATTTTCGTTGCTTTCATCCTCAAAGAATGGGTCACAAACGATCTTCAGTTCTTCCTTGGGTTTAACGTAGATCTCAAAGTTCTTTACCGTCCTCCGCTTGATATTAAAACGTGTCAGTACCGAGTATCTGAGAATGGGAGGTCGAGAGGAGAGCCTTGTTTTCTGATGAGACTGACCAAGCTGAAAAGAAAGGACGCCGTGTTGTCCCATGGATGTTCTGATTCAATCTCGTCTCGTGTCGCTTGCTGACGTATCTGCAGGCCGAAGCCTGCACCCCTTTCCATGAACTGTTGTAAAGTAAGGGGGGAAGCAACAGCAAATGCGGCGCCGCAAGCAATTTTTACGGAGCTGTAATCCAGGTTAACGTTTGTCTTTCAGGCACTACCGTAATGAAAGGAATCTTACTCGTATTGGTTGATGATGTTGTCCGTTATGATTGGGTCGGCAAGATTGTTGCGTTGACAAATAGCCTTGATCCTTGTCCGAAGACCGTCATGCCTCGCTGTACCACCTGCCAGAATGATTCTGGGTTTTCTGACGGACCTGGGTCCTTCCATGTTCGCAGAAGAGTTGTCTTTCGTCTGAGATGCCAGGAGTTCTGTGGCTGCTTCTATTCTGCTAGTTGCTAAAGCCAAGGGGAACTTCATGGCTTCATCAAAGCAGGCTGTGACAAGAGGCTCATCCAGGGTTACGTTGCGCATTGTGCCATCTTGGTCCTTCACACAGCAATCGAACCCTTGGCCAGGAAATTCTGGTCCACATCCGCCTTTTTCAACATTAAAAGTGTCGAGCAGCTTCTGTCTGATTGGAGCCGATATTTTCAGCCCGTACTCACTCCAGAGATAGTCTAGACTCATTTTGACCACGAGATATTCCCACAGCTCGCTCCCGCCACCGGCGCCTTGTGTTGTAATATCAGAATCAATTTATCAGTACTTGGCCATGGAAGAAGCCTTACCGTCTGGTTTCCCGATAAGATAGAAAGAGGGTGCTCTATCTCGTCCATGTACAATGTTCAACGTGCACGTGTTCTTCGAAACCTTCAGCTGGGCTAACATACCGAATAAAAGAAGTCAAACTAACCATATTGTGACCTCCGAAATCAAGCACCAAGACCACATCATGATGGACAGTGCCCTGATGTGTGACCAAGCGATCAAGCTTCTTTACGCATAGAAAGTGCGCTAGTGCTTCTGTTTCAGTGACGAAGAAGATGGCTGACCGATCATGTTTGAACACTTGGGCGATGATGTCGCGATAAAGATCCATGAAATCCACTGTCCACTGGGATGGAACGGACAAGCCGATAGTGGTAACGCGGAGCTTTTCTTCTTGACACACTTCCATGACGCGATTGTATACTTCGGCGAATAATCTCCTTAATCCTTCGAGTAGTCGATCACGGAGTCCGTTGTCATTCAGATGACTGCGAAGTGGTTCGGCCAGTTGGTATTGTTTGAAAAGGTCATCTGAGGCTTTAACCAATATGTAGAATGCGTATTTCAGGGAGATAGACTCTCGAGCTGCGTCGCTCTTCTCGCCCAAGTACACCTCGCCGCCATCGAATGGATAACCCATGGACGAGAAGTTGCCATTTGCATATCGACGGCCGGTGCTGGACCTACCATTACTTTCGATGTACCAGTCCCTTTTTGTTTCCGGGCACCAGAGATAGGCTCTGGTGCTCGTGCTGCCTAAGTCGATACCCAGTGTACTAGTTCAAATAAGTGGTGAATATACGGGAATTTAAGAAGTTGGTGAATGGTCTTACACATCAGATAGCTCATAGTTCGAATTAACCGCGCGGAATGGTGCCATTGCGCACTTGACCCTCGAGAGGGCTGCACCGAAGAGACCCGATGATGGTTTATGGAAATGGTACTGCATGAAGTGCGATTGAATGCCAGGTCCAAAACTTAAGTAAAAACTCTTTCTTTAAGAGATTGTAAGGAGTAATAACAAAAGAAATGATTGGGTCTAAGCGCACGTCGAGACCCTAGCTACCTGCAGCCTTGTATTGAACCTGACGAAATGAGTGGCGGCTAGATGGCTGCAGCTCATCCCTGTTTTTGTGACATGTAGGAAGTGCCGACCTCAGCTCACCAGCCCCCTGATACATACCCTTCTTCACGCTGTGGCCACAAATTTTCGGCGACGACTGTGAATGGTAGTACTTGAAATCAGGCATATCACCTCCGTTCCTTTCTGCTGCAGTGTTGGTCGCATTTTCTATGGGCCCCCTTCGCGTCTCCAGGGTGGTAAGGACCAGGACGCGTCGAGAGAACTTGAGCTTCTCGATAACGAACCCTCTGTCCATGCTTTGGCCCCCTTGGCGCATTTTCCCTTCAAGCAGATACGCTGCCGTGGGTCAGGAACAGCCAACACATCTTCTGGACTAGTGTCTTCCGGGTAGGCACAGCCTCGTGACAAAACCCACCAACCACTCATTTGACACGTACGAGCCTTAAGTGAAAGTTGGAAAGGAGTTGCGTAAAACTTCTCGACACCTGAGCCACCCATCAGTTACGACTTTTGGGCTATCCGCATTCCACAAGGCTCTGAAGATGGCCAACCCAACAAAGGACAGCGACATCATGACTGAAGAAGCTGCTTATGATATAGGGAGGGCGGAGCTCAAGGCCATCAAAGAGTCCTGGTGGTCAGCCAAGAACACCTTAATCGAGGCGCTCCTCCAGGCTGTCAATGATTACAAAACGTGTTCCAACGAATTGGCTCTTCGAAGAGATCGGAAATTGCAGCAGATATACTCCGAGTCCCCTTGGGCTGGCGATAACCTAGCCGAGCAATTTGTGATCCCTCATCCTGACAATGGGATATTTCCAGCAAAGGGCATTGTATTTTCATACAAGCCAGATAGTGGAAGAAGCCCCGGGGCAGCAAACACATCACTTCAATCAAGCCAAGTGAACGAGAATGACAGCGATGCCACTGTGAGTTGGTACCAAATAGTGGCCCCCATCTCCTCTTCTTCCAAGCACAACCTTACCAGAAATAGGGCCTAGAGATTGTGGTTGAATCGAAGGAGCTGGCCAAGCCTGACCGAGCTCCATCGCCAGCGTCAGGGCTACCCAGTGAAGAACGTGTCGTGCCCACCGACACGTCGGCTGGCCGTCGTTCGCGTCCCGGCCCGGCGAGGTTGTGCCCCCTGAAGACGAGACTACCGCCAATCAAGACAGCCGAGGTCAGTAAGAGTAGCTACTGGGTCTTCGAGTATCGCACGCGCCACACCTATGCGTATTACATCATGCGATGCCCATCCGACGAGTGCAGCAGTCCGGTCTTCACCAAGAACCCGCTTCGCAATAAACGGGCGGAGCAGCACATTAGGCAGTGTAACTATCCATTCAAGGGGGAGAGGGATCTAGTTCATCGTTATGCACGGCCAGGTGAGTCGCCTACTCAAATTCAGGTTCGGGTTGCTCTTCTAATCGTTCATTATACAGTTATTACCGGCCGAAAGGATCGCATAGTAACGCAGGCGTGGGCTTACAAACATAACAAAACCTTGCTAGCCAGTAACGAGGCATTCCTTGAGAGAGAGAATGTTGGTGTAGACTGAATATTATCAAGTCCCGCTCGGTCACTTCCATCGGCCCCATGATCAGCACCCGTCACTCATTGTATAGCGAGTTGATAGTTCAGTTGGTTCGCATTAAGGAGTCTCCCTCGAGCAATTTATTCTCATCTATGTGGCCTAAGCCATCCAATTCTGTGCAGAATTTGGTTCAAGATCCAAATCGTGTCAAAATTCTTTTGGGTTGGGGTCCCATCATATTGCTTTGACAAGTTGCCATAGCCTCAAGTCGGTGGCAGCGCCCCGTATATCTTTGTTGTCTTTCCCTTCGCACGCACCGCATTACTCATACATATGTTGTTGTGAATGCACAACGCCTCTTGTGGGAGGCCGTGGTTATCCCAAACTCCACACAACACTGGAGCCCTCGGGGTGACTCGTGTTGTGCCCATAAAACGCAACCAAAACAAGGGTATACGAATACCGGACTGTAAAAGGCCGTAGCACTTGAAAGTCGATCATGCGGTCTCCTAGATCAAATGAAACGAAGCAAAAACACTGCCGATGCTTCTGGGTAACCATCGGACATATATAACTTACCATGAGACCAGGGGATGTCGCCGTGCCTCGGTCGTTCCTGGTTGAATTAGTAGAATCTTCCTCATACGTAAGGGTCGGGTGCTTGTAATCCGTAGTTGCCCGTTGGACAGTCGGGACCCGAGGAAAATGATATTAGTTGAGGGGAACAAGTCGAGAAGTAGGGATTGGTTCGACAAGTGATGGATGGCATAGATCCAAGTCGCAAAGGGATAAGGGGAGGCCTGTGATGATTCAGGATCGTTGACGCTTGACATCTAAAAGGCATTAGCAAAAGTTGCAGCATTGGGGACCATGATGGCGTACCTTTCCGATCACCAGAGATTGCAAGTGCCTCTGATTCAGCACGTGTTCTCTTCCCAGGCGTCGTAGACACTTGCCCCGATGGCTGAGAAGTAACTGAAACGTCAATGCGTGCCTCTTCGTTTTCAGACTCCCACGTGATTTCCTCATCCACGGGCACCATCAACTTAGCAGCAGGTTCCGGGACAGGATCATGTGTACTGGCGGTGCCGCTGATATCATTGTCATTCTCGTCGTAGTCGATTTCGTCTTGGCCATCATCAGCCAAAGTAGCGGTTGCACTGGTGCTCTGCGAAGGAGGATCGTCATGTTCTTGAGCGTTGGAAGTGGTAGTGTCTTCCGCTTTCGTTTCCACGTTAGTCGAATCGCGATTAGCAGTGGAAGAATCGCCGTGGTATTCGTCGAAATCTTGTGGTTGACGGGAGTTAGCCTGAGAGAGTTCAAACTGTATGGGCATGTCAAAGAATTGCCCCCTGTCTTTGCCCTTCGGTACTTGTAAGAGCGTTGTCTTGGTCGACGCTCTGTTGGCCGGGAGGATGTCGATTTGCGTGGGGCAACTAGCACTGCGGGGACTGTATTCATCCTCGATTCGCTGAACGAAACAAGTATCGCAGTCGCAGTCGACTGACCCGTAGCAATCATAGGGAGGGGAGGAACTGAAGGAATGGGGTGCATTACCATGCTTTGAAGGCGAGAGATCGATGTTATCGTAATCAAGTACGTTATCTCCCGCATTTTCTTGATCGACGCCATTGACAGCATTGTCAGCAGCTTCTTGTCCAGTCTCTTCTGCAACACCAGGATCTGGCTCCTCGTGCGATCCTTGCTCTTCGTTCGGATCTGATTCCGGCTCGTCGTCACCATTGCCACCATGATCTTGGGAACCATGGTGCTCGCTGGCTTCGTCATCTTCCTCATAGAGTTCGTCCTCTTGCGTATAGTCTGGCGTCACGGCAAGCTCTTCGTGTTCACTGGCCTTGTCATCATCTACCGGTGTGGTGTCACGATAGACGGCGACGTCGGTCAAGCTCTTACCAGAACTAGCCTGGACTTGAAGCGCCAAGAGGCGCTGTAAACAACTTGGTCTTACCATGAGGTGCATGTAGAGCTCGGGGCTTTCAATCGCACCCTCCGTGGCATCGTTCTTCAGCAGAGAATCATAAAGAGTAATAATGTGCCCAAACGTGTAGGCGCCAAGGAATTGGTTTGTCATGCTCTATAGTTTTATGTTAGTCAAGCTCAAGACATGGAAAGTGAATAAGGGACATACCTCGCTGAATTCAAGGCCAAGACCATCGACGTGCATGACCAACTCGTCGAGAGGCGATACTTCCTCAGAGATGACATTCCGAATTCCAGACAAGAACTCGCCAAGGGGGAGTTCCAGGGCGGCTGTATCATTGAAGAAGTACTCACTAGGATCTTCATCAGGCGACGCAGCGAACAGTCGGTACTCTGATTCGCCATAGCGCACAATCATTTGGTGGCGACGGGCAATCGTGGCAGCATCTTCCGCATCGTCGTCCCAGCGTCCGGCTTTGTCTTGGTCTTTGTCTTGGTCTTGGTCCTGCAACGCAATCTCCTCGTTGGGGGCACTGATATGGGTGTCGCTTTGCGGTACGGACGAGATGTCAGACTCCTTTGGGCCGCCAGGGCCGTCACTGTTTTGTTCATTGGTGTGCTCAAGTGAGCTTTCACCTAGTTGATATGCATCTGCTGTGTCGTTATCGGTGCCCTCAGCCCCTTCGGGATCATTTGCAATCACAGATGTTCCCTCCTCCGGGGCATCGTGGTCAGGCTCATGTTGGCTGTGAGATTGAGAGCCATGGCGCTCTGATGAAGCATCTTCACCCTCCTGGTTCGGATCGTATTCTACCTCCGGCTCAGGATCTGGGAAGACTTCAGTGGTGGGATCACCATGTTGATAGGAGTCATCAACACCAGCTGCATCAGCATCCCCTTCTTGCTCTTCATTCTCCGCGCCGTCCAGCTGCTCAAATTGCACGACATCAGATTCATCTTGCTGCGGTGCTTCCTGCTGTGCCTGCAAGTCTTCTGGTTGCGGCGGTTGCTTCTGGTCTCCTTCGCTCGAAGGAATACCAAAATCATGTGATACGATGCCGTCGACATGTACTTTAGACTCGGTGTCATGTTCAACAAGTACAGGAGACACTGCATTATCGCCAATTTGGACATGATCTTCAGGTTGCTGGACTGGGATACTCGAAACGGACTCCTCAGTAACATAGTCATGTTCAAGCAAAGAGGCATCATTCCCTTGGAGTTGGTCTAGGCTGTCGTCAGCACTTAGATTGGTGCTCTTGACCATATCTGTAGCCGTATCCGCAGCGTCCACCGTGATACTGTCATCCATGGGCCATGACTGATCGTCAGCGCCGCCGATATCGATGTCATAGTCGTTGGCGGCAGTAGCTGTCTCGTTATAGGTGATGTCATCGGCATCGATCATGCCGTACGAGGCATCATCGCCTTCGGCCATTAACTCATCCCTATTGTCAGAATTGAAGTGTTGGAACTCGTCAGCCTGGTCGTAGTCGCCCAGCTCCAAGTCCTCATCGTGCTGTCCAGCAGCGAAGTCGAGATCTATATCGATGTCCTCTCCTGGGCCGTGATGGCCGAAATCGGTGCTGATTTCCATCTCTTCGCCCGGCATTTCGTGCGCAGATGAGCAGGCGAAGGGAGTGTTTCGCCTAGGCGGCCTGTAGTGCCCGGCTGACCTGATGGTGTGCTGCTGATCGGGACGTCCTTGACTTGGTGGCCCTTGTGGTGTTGGTTAGATGATTAAAGACTCTAGGCGCAGGGCACAGGTGCCGACGCCGTCGGAGGTTTTGCGGTTTATCCTAATCTCGATGGGTCTGCTTGAGATGTAACCTCTGGGTCACAGGACATTGGTGTCGACGGAGGAAGGGTAAATGGTGCTTGGGTACTATGGCACGGTCGGGGGTATCGACAGACGTCTCACAAAGACGACTCCCTTGCCGTACGAGGGTTCAGGTCTCGTGACGAAGCGGGCCTTGGCTGGTCTCTAACCACAGACACGGTCGTGAATGCCGGTGTCAAATAGGCTTCGGCGTCGGGAATGTGAAGCGCTTGAGCACCGGAATCTGCGACAAGTCCAGCACAGACTACAACGGGCAGCGGTTGATAAAGAGAATCGCTGGGCGGGTGAATGCAACTGCACACAAGTGCAGCGCAAACGGTTGTCAGGGATGATGGGGAGAAGCTGAAGCCGGACGTGGCAGGCGACAGCTTTGGGAAGCTTGGGAGTTGAGTTAGGTGCGAAGGTTCGGAGCTTCCAAACGGGACCCAACGACGGTTTCGGTCAGTTGAGCTGCACGCCACGAAGCAGAGGCAGGATCAAGCCGCGGGTGAGGTCCGGAGACACGGGAGGCAGAGGAAGTGAAAATTGTGTGGCGTGAGCACGATGGACCAGATCAAAAGACGAGAGCTGCCTGATGACTGATGATGATGATGGGGATGTAGGCTCAAGCTACGAGGTAGAAATGTCGCCGCTTTGAGCCAAGTCACAGTGCAGCCAGTACAAGGTGCTTTTTCTAGCGGGCGGCGCGACTGGCATTCCAGCGCGCGGGCGGACGCGGTAGGCTGCCAGACCAGAACCAATATGGATAAACGTCGGCCCAAGACAAGACCTGTGCTCTTGAACTGTCCTGGTGTGGATGTGGATGGGGTCCACGGTACTGTGTGGTAATGTGTCAGCTCCCTGTCAGTGTCAGTCACAGAGAGACACACACCCGACAAGGCTGAAAGGGGGGACCCAGGTGCTGTGGCTAGATCAGTGCAGCAGCCACAGCCACAGCCCACCAAGGGGGGGAGGGGGGCTTGAGTGGGTGGTTGCCCAGCGCTCCAGTGCCCCAGTGCCCAGTGCCCACCTGCAGGGGCCCAGACTGGACATTTGGTCTTTGGGGGGTTTGGGGGCTTATGGGTGAATTGGCTTGTTCTGGCTGGGGGGAAGCTACATACGTACATCCCAATTGCATCTGCGCCCATCGTGAACTTTCCCTCCCCTTGGAGACCGCCCATTCCCTCCCAGCTCTGCCGACCTGCTCAGTCCCGCCGATCCGCGCTGCCGACAACTGAGAACACAACAAGATGGTATGTATGCCGCAATGCCATGCCCTCCTGCACCCCCAGGCCCGACACCATTCCACCACGTTTGTGCTGTGCTGTGCTGTGCTGATGCGCTCCTCCGCCCCAGGTCGTCCTCGCAGCATCCATCTGCACCCGTGGCGGGAAGGCTGTCCTCTCCAGGCAGTTCCGCGAGATGCCCAGGTCGCGCATCGAAGCCCTGCTGGCCTCCTTCCCCAAGCTCGCCGACACGGGCACCCAGCACACCACCGTCGAGCAGGACAATGTCCGCTTCGTCTACCAGCCCCTGGACGAGCTCTACATGGTCCTCATCACCAACCGCCAGTCCAACATCCTGCAGGACATTGACTCGCTCCACCTCTTCGCCCAGGTCGTCACCAGCACCTGCAAGAGCCTCGACGAGCGCGAGATCCTGAGGAACGCCTACGAGCTGCTCAGCGCCTTCGACGAGCTCGTCACCCTCGGCTACCGGGAGAACCTCACCATCAGCCAGATCAAGACCTTCCTCGAGATGGAGTCGCACGAGGAGCGCATCCAGGAGATCATTGCCAGGGTATGTATTCCCCACTTCCACATCCACGATGCCTTCCGCCGTGCGCCCGGCTGACCCCCTCTGCAGAACAAGGAGTTGGAGGCCACAGAGGAGCGCAAGCGCAAAGCGAAGCAGCTCGAGATGCAGCGCAAGGAGTCGGCAAGGAGCGGCCGTGCCGGCGTGCCACGCACCCCCGTTTACCCGACATACACCCCTCCTTCCCGCCCTACGCCCACGGATACCTACGATAGCTACGAGGCCGAGAAGAACAAGACCTCGCTCAAGACCACCACCATGAAGGGCAAGGGCATGCAGCTCGGCAAGAAGTCCAAGACTACCGACATGTTTGAGCGTGTGCGCGGCGACATGGGCCAGGAGGTCGACGACTCACCTCTGGTGCCCGTCGCTGCCCCCACGCCTGCCGCCGAGCCTGCTGCTCCTCGCGCCTCCACAGGCCTGGACCGTGATGCCATCCACGTCACCGTCAACGAGGCCATATCCGCCAAGCTGTCCAAGGAAGGCTCCGTCAACTCGCTGTCCGTCACGGGAGACTTGACGCTCCGCATTTCAGATCTCAGCTTTACCAAGGTCAAGCTGGCCCTGTCCGCCACCCCCTCTCACGGGGTGCAGTTCCGTACACACCCCAACGTCGACAAGGCTGCCTTCAACAGCTCCAAGACTATCCAGATGAGCAACGCCGCGCGAGGCTTCCCCGTGAACAACGCAGTCGGTGTGCTCAGGTGGAGAGCCTCGCCAAAGGTCGACGACCCGAGTGCTGTGCCGATCCAGTTCACCGTGTGGGTCAACAAGGGTTCGGACGGCACCTACGGTCTCACCGTCGAGTACGAGCTCACCGGCGGCGAGGAACTCAGGGATGTCAGTGTGAACATTCCCTACGCGACAAGCGAGCCCTCTGTTTCCAGCTTCGATGCCACATGCGACGTGTCAGGCGATAGCCTGGAGTGGTCGATCGGCACCGTCACCGCCGATGAACCGAGCGGATCTTTTGAGTTCGAGGCCCAAGCAGACAGTGAGGAAGAGTTCTTCCCCATGCAAGTGCGCTTCTCCAAGACGTCGCCCTTCATCGACGTTGATGTAAGTATAATGTCCAGAATCTGTTCACTCTCGCGAGCGGGCACGGCTAACAGCAAACCCAGGTCTTGTCGGTTGCGTTGGTGGAAGAGAACGAGGAGGTCACCTTCTCAAAGGATATCAAGTCGGTGGCGGACTCGTATGTTGTTGAGTAGACTATTGGTAGATTTGAAGTTACGTAGAGCGCAATTGCATGGAGAAACGGTTAATGAAAAGGCCGCGGTTCACATAGAACTGCCAAAATTGCAACTATCACGGCGTCACTCAGGTGGCCATGCACGGTCTCAGTGTCCCGAATACTGTGCACGGAATCAAGGTGATGTGGCAACCCCAGCGATGGCCTTTGTTTCGACCATTGTACGTGCCAAGGACATACAGCCATGATGTGAAGCATGCTCTTCTAGTTGGCATAATTCTTACCAGACGAGATTGCGTGGCGCGGCCAGGATTTGCGATGAATGGATACACTGTGTGTATGCGCTGTACGGAGCTGCACTTTAGCAAGTCGCGTCAGGCGCGTTCCACTGTAGACCTGCACATTTGTTGCTGAATGAGACGGAACCTCTAAACAGCCAGCCATAGGGCACCCCCGACGAACTCTCCGGCGGCGCTTGCAAGATGAGAAACCCATCGAGCAGAATTGTATGCCGTAACCGAAGATGGCACACGATAGCTCACTGGAGCTTTTGAGCGAGGCCAAACTCGACCCCAGGCCGCATGCAGGCCTACTAACCTACAACCCCAGCATCGAGCTCTTCGCAAGGGCTGCAGGGTCCAGAACTTTGGAGATCTGGCGGTCCAATGGTCAGACCGTCGCGAAGAACAGTCAGAAGGGCGAGAGAGAGACTGTTGAAGCGCTGCAATGGAAGGCCGACGGTACGTATCGACACACCCCGCCGCCAACCCGCCGCGTGCGAGGGGCCACCCCATGCTAACGCTCAACAGGCGAGTTCCTCGCTGTGGGATGGAGCGATGGCATCGTACGGCTGATGGGCCTGGAGAGCAGCAAGGCCGTTCACCAGATACCTGTGTGCGACGCCGCGAAGGCCAAGATCACCTGCATCGGCTGGGCGCGAAACCATGCCGCCAAACGCCCGGCCTCGTCGCGCAAGCCCGGCACGACGGCTCTGAACGACCTCTCTCTAGACGGACTCACGTTAGACGAGAAGAGGAAGAAGACGACGACGCTTGATCTGCCACGCGAGCTTGCCTTCCTTGAGGTGGAGACCGCGCTGCCGAAGCTGAGTCCGCTGCCGGCCTCTGGAGGCTCGGGGTATGCTGCATGCTCACAGATTCTTCGACTTGAGGGCTGACCCCATTGTAGCGATGATATGTATGTCTTCACCACGAGAGCGTCTCTCGAGTTTCTGTTCCGGCCCTTTTCGCCAGAGACCAGCGACTTGGTGGATGTAATGCTGGTGGGCACGGATGACGGACAGATACACCTCAGCATCTACGACTCCTTTGTCATCGGCAACTTCAAGTACAACCTGCCCAATGACTTGGGTAACGCCGATCCTTTAAAACTGATGCATCATGCCTCCCACCCCGATCTATCCACACATTCCCTCCTATTCCGCCCTTCGTCGAAAGGCGAAACCAGAGAGTTATACCTTGTCCCCATGGACCTGACTTTCATCCACTCTTCCCCCGAAAACCTGTCTCTCCTCGCATCAAAGACTACTACTCTGCAGAAGCTTCTGAGATATGTAAGACAGGTGCAGATGCACATGGTGTACGAATGGCAGTCTACGCGCGAGTTGCCGGGCAAATTTCTCAACAGCATCAACGAGTCTCTACGCGAAACTGGGACATACGGAGAAATGGACATTGGCCAAGCGATATACCATTCAGTCGTAACTGGCCACACGTTCCCCGAGGTCAAAGAGTGGCTCGTCGATCAACTAGCAGAACGTGTAAGTCAATTTGAATCCCGCTGCAATAAGTTTCATCACTGACAATGCTCAAAGGGACACAAGCGGTGGGATAAGGCGGTTGTTTCAGGCCTGGAAAACCTCCGCAGTCTTGTTCATGAGAACTTTCTCCCATCGCTGGAGCGCATAGCGATCATCTTGAGCCGCCTTCTTGGTATAGCCCGCTTTCATGAATCCAAGGACGAAATCGGCTTCACCAGCACCCAGATCACCAAGGTTATGGATATCGTGTCTTGCTTAATGCTCGTCGGAAACAAGATCCTACTACTGGTCATGGAGGAGCTGGACCTATTCCATGCTTTCTCGGGCTGGCTTCGCCATGAGATTGATCGGTTGGCGTCCTCTTCCTCTTCGGACGAGCTCACCGAGAAGGAAGCCACCATGGAGCACGGTAAAATATTGACCTACATCCAGCAATACATGCACGCCAGCCCATTACAGGCTTACCTGAGCAAAGTTTCGAAGGACGAGTCGAGTCGGGACTCTCAATTGGTCGGTGATGTTACTTCTTTGCTAGATGTCCTTGATAAACAAATCAAGAAGCAAGAAGACGGGAAGTCCCAGTCGACCGTGGTCCACCAGATAGAGTTCTTGGGGGATTTCCTGCTAGAGAACTCCAATGTCGTGTTCAATGGCATTGCAGAAGCCGAGAAGCGCAGTGTGAGGTTCGGTCAAGCTACTAAGATCGAGCTGGAAAACAGCATAACGAAGGTTGACGTTCGGATGTGTGCTGCCAATCACGGTGTAAGACTCTCAGTAGCACCCCGGTGGACCTGTGACCTAACATCTCCGCAGGACACCACAAATGGCTTGACATATACAGCGTTAACGGAAGAAAACTTCAAGAATATCGGTAAGGTCACATGGATCCTTGAGTATTTCTTCTACTAATGGCATTGCAGTCCACCTGTTCCGAACGGACACACACATTATCAATGGGATTAGCAGTACAGTCAAGACGCAGCATACGTGCCTCTCCTTAGGTGATGCCCAAGTTCTCGATCTCAGATTTCTCAACGAAGACTCCCTACTCGTATTACTATCGCTTGAAGGTAAGCTTGAAATGGGATTTCACAGATTGGCGCTGACGCTAACGTTTTATATAGACGACCTCCGGATTATCAGGGTCCCACATCCTTCGGATAAGCTGGGATACCATGACTATAGTCCTGGAAATCTAGCATCTCCGCATGTCCTCAGCACAGGGGAAGTCACTAGCGTCTTCCCAAACGTCCTTATCCCGCGCGAGGGCAACTTTGCGCCAGTGCAAATGGAGGTCAAGCAGGCAAGCTCAGACCGTGGGGATTTCCCGGCCCGAGTTTGTCTTCTTGGGAACGATCTCCAGACGTACAAGGTCTTCTCTCTGCCTGCTGAATTTCTTTGAGTCAGGGGTTTTCTCCTCCGGGCGTCTTAGCTACCAAAGTACGATGGTCACTGATTCAGGGGAAGGCCTGCAAAGAGGAGAAGCCAGCTCACTTTAGCTGTGTATAGATTTGCTCATGCTCTTGGAGAGTGATACATGACTGTTGCTGTCAAATTTAGGTCTACTCAGTCCGAGCCAACAATACCAAATTCAAATTGTGGGCCACAGTATACCTTGACTTTCCGTTGAACGCACGAACCATGAATAATGCTCGCATCTTGCTCGTGTGCAAATGTGCCGTCCAAGAAGCAGCAGAAAAATTGTATACATCCCCGTCGTCATCGACAGCTAATCTCTACTACGTGAAAATCGGTTCGAAGTTGGAAACAATCAATTAATAGAGTCTATTCAAGTACTGTCGCTGTGAACACATGTAGGCGTAGTGCGGGCACCGTATCAAACTCAGTTGCTATTACCGTAAGAACACACTGTTTTGCTAGTATATTTGAGCACCTTATTGATGCCCTGTGGTGGATCGGCACCACTCATTACTATACTCAGTAATGCTAAGCCCCTTTGTCGACCTCCATTTGACTTTGCAACGAGCCCTTTTTTTTTAAAAAAAAAAGGTTCATGCGAGCTCAATCTTCATTTTACTTGCTATACTTGTAGTCATGGTTCGTGTAGTAACCGTCCGAGTCCCAGCCTTTATCATCATCTCTGGCTTCAGGTGGGCAGGGGTCGCTGATATCGACCTGGATCTGGTAAGTCTGCGGTTGGTCTCCGCCGCCGCTGCTCCCACTATTGCCTTTATCTCCGCCGTTGTTGCCACCACTCCCACCGCTGCTTCCACTTCCACTCCCACTTCCATTTCCGCTTCCACTGCCACTTTTCTGGCCTCCACCGCCGCCGCCGGAGGTACCGCCTCCCATACCGCCCCAGCTAACACTTGTACTCATGGTTGTTGTTGTTGTTGTTGTTGTCTTTGTGTGGTTCAGTGTCGGAAATGTATATGTTGTCTGGGATAGAGTTAGAGTGGAGGGCCGTAGATTTCCCACTGCCTTCTTATGGAAATTAGGCATAAGTGAATCACGCCGCGACTGATCTGTGCTAATGTCCCTGGAATCGAATATTTGCACACTGCCCGTGTGAATCAAGGCTCAAGTCACTGTATCAAAGAGACTATCCATTTTTAATTATGAAGCATATATATTCACACGACCAGAAACGGAGAGAGCTTCATCAATAAAATCAAGCAATGGTCAATGTATGATCAAACCGGCGCTTGATGTCTTCGCCAGGTCGATATGCGCTACTACAGGTTTGCTTGCTTGCTCATTGTTTGCTTAATCGTGTGATAAAACAGCCCCACAAGCCGGAGGACGAAGTATACAATTGCTTTGGAGCTTATCATTTCGGGTGCTCAACTACCGGGCACCATATGAACAACCTCATCCTTGAACAGTCGGCAATCAGCCCAAGGTCTAATATAACTTCGAAACTGGCAAGACTTGTTAGGCCCACCAGCAGTAGGCCACAAAACACATGGCGGCAAGAAAAATGCAGTGGATTCATAGGAGTCAGTACCATTATTAACCCCTCGGAACTGTGCCTCAACCGAGATAATTTCTTCGTTGTTTAAAAGACCATAACGGAGATTGACGACACTCACGGTAGAAGCTACCTAACAAGCTAAACTCAAGCAAAGCTACAGTGCTTCGACAAAATGCAAAAAGTATACATTATCTTACGTCCGACTTGGTATTGATCATCTATGCTGTAGACAATAATCGTACTGTGTCGTAATTACACGCTAAGAAATGATGTGATATCATTACAAGCTCATGCAGTTGTGAAGAGAATCCTTGCCCTTCTTTTGAAATGAAATTGCGCGCTTTCCTGCCCCTTTAGACACCCCCCACGCGTCTTGCGTTTGTGCCCAACCTGCCCGGACCCAACTCTGGAAAAGCGACAACATAGATGCACTTCATGCCAAGCTAATGTGACCTCTCTTGCTCATATAACGGCGGTTGTACCATAGGCCGAAAGCCTCAAATAGCTGCACGACTGCCAGCGCATACTCAAAGATAACCACCGTCAACCAGGAGTTGAGGATCCATTTTTGGACGCGCAAATCTCTTCCAAGGCAGCCCAAGTGGTCACACTCCAGGGTGTAGTCGCGAGACATGAGCATGAAAGCCAGGAGGAGAGAAGCTAGGATGATATCGATTACGGCTAGGGAGATCTTGCCCACGAGGGGCGCCATCAGGCCATCGCCGTTCTCATCGGAGTCGCCGTATGACAGAATGGTCTTGCCACGGACCGTGACCTTGATGGGGAAGGGCAGCCTGTCGGCAAACCGCTGGAGGTACGGGTGGACGGCGGCAGCCGAGACGGCAATGATGTTCCAAGTAACCGTGATCCATGCGGCGACTGTGGCCGCATAGACACCACTGAAGTCCCGGAATGGACCAATGTACGATCCGGCGTTGACAAGGGCAAAGATGCCGAAGAAGACGAGCACGATCCGGATGGTCGCTGCGAGGAGCAGTCGGGGTGCCAATTCTGATGCCATGGTGGTGGATCTACAGCGCTAGCCGAGGTGCTTTACGATGGTGTTGTCAATCGAGAGGTTTGTGAGCTCAACGTAAATTCAGCAATTCTAGTAATCATACGGTTCAAAAACAATTTGATGGCTGCAATTAAGAGAAGAGAAGTCCTGTCTCCGCAATGTCTTGAATGGCAGGCAACAGTGTGCTACACATGACGTTGTTAGCGGAGCACAATCCCTGTCAACGCAGAACCAGCACAGCTTCGATTTGATTAGCTGAGGGGCTTGAGGAGTTTATGCTCCAAACTCCGCCGTCAGCAGGTTTTAGTATTTCCTCCTAAACGTAAACGTATAGTACGGGCGGGGAATCAATCTTGATTATACTTTTGTGTGCCACCTCTATACTCATAAGAAATCTGTTGAATGTTGTACTTTACCATCGCATCAAGTAATCGGTCATAAATGAGCCCAAGCCTGAAGTCTCCGTCTTGGCAAGGTTTGGCCATAAATTGCATAAGATGTCTGTAGCGGTTTCCATTATCTATGTGCCACTCGTAAAGCTTATTATCAAGGTGCTCATTACCAGTGGCTCGTCTACCCACCCGCCATGATGATCACGCAATCACTCTTTCCTGCCCTTTTTAGACCACTCCCTCAGAACATTCTTCTGAATCTTTCCAGTGCTTGTCTTGGGGAGCTCATCCACAACTTCAACCTCTCGCGGCACCATGAACTTGCTGATCGAGCTGTTGTTTTTGGCCCAGTTGATCATGTCTTGCGGCTCTAGCCTTTTCCCTTCCTTGACAGTCAGGTATGCCTTTGGGCGTTCTCCCCAGTGCGAGTCAGGCACCGCGACGACTCCAGCCTCCAGGACATCGGGGTGCTGCACCAGCATGCTCTCGAGGGCGACAGACGAGATATTCTCGCCTCCTGAGATGATGATGTCTTTAGCCCGGTCCTGTATTTGAGCACTTCCGTCCGGATGCCACACTGCCAAGTCTCCGGAATGCAGTACACCACCAAGGAAAAGTTTGCGCGTGGCCTCCGCGTCCTTGTAATAGCCCTTGGCACAGATGTTGCCGATAAATACGATTTCTCCAATTTCCTTGCCATCCTTGGTCACGTCAATCAGTACACCATCAGGTTGATCTGGCTTGATTATCCTTATCGGCAGACTTGTGACGAATCCGTGTCCTTGGCGCGCCATTTTCCCATATTTCTCGTTCAGCGGGAGAGCGTCCCATTCAGGCATCGGATACCCTTTGGTGATCGGCCCATAAGTCTCTGTCAGACCATAGACATGTACTGGGTGCAGATTGAGATCCGTCATTTGCTGGAACAGGTGCGCAGTCGGTGGGCTTGCTGCTACAGTCACCCTTACGGGTTCTGGGAGCTTCTCGGCCTCCTTTGAGGCACACAGGAGGGTATTCACTGTAGGAGCCGCATTGAAGTGCGTGATCTTCTCTTCCTTGAGCAGCTTCCAAATCAGAGGGTAGTCAATCTTTCTGAGACAGTAATGCGTTCCTCGCACCGCGGTTATAGACCAGCTACACCTCTTTAGTAAGATGCCTGTAAGGTTTGATTGGGGCCAGAAACTTACGGGAATGTCCAGCCCATTGCATGGAACCTACGATTGATTGAGCGACACCGTTGCCATATCGGGGACTGTAGATCAACTTACATTGGTAGCGTCCAGAGATACCTACATCTCCCATTATTATAGTTTAGGCCAGATTCGATGATATTTGCTAAGCTTGCAAGATACGCTCCCCTATGGGTGTAGATGACGCCTTTCGGGCGAGATGTTGTACCGGAGGTGAAGGGAATAGCTAGCATATCATCCTCGTTTGAGCACTGCGAGTGCAATCCGGCCCATCCCTTACTTCCTTGGGAGGTGTCGTACTGAAGGCCTTCTAGAATTGCTTCATCAAACGGGCCACACAGCTGGCCTTCGGTGGCATCAGTATCCTACGAAAGTTAGCTCTCGCATGTAACTGGCTCACAATCCATGATACGCACAGTGTCTATGATGAAGGTGACATTGGGGTGTGACTTTTTAAAGTCTTCTAGTAGAGGCTCGTATTCCTGATCTACGATAATGGAATCAACCTCTGCAAAGTCGAAGATGTAGGTGATGTCATCCGGTTTTAAACTGACGATCCATTCTCGGTGAGCGAAAGCAGGCATCCGGTCAACACGAGGGATATCTTACCGGTAGTTGACTGGGACAACCACGCCACGAGCCGCAATGATACCAAAGATTGATTCCAGGAATGCTGGTGTGTTAGTGGCCAGAATTCCAACCCTTTTGAAGCCGCGCTTTAGAAGGAAGTACGCAAGTCCCCGTGCGCGGTCTGCGAACTCAATGTAAGATCTCCTCAGGATCTTGTTGTTCGCCGTTACGTGGTAGATGGCTGGAGCATCAGGTTCAATGGCCGCAGCCCGTTCCAGAAAGAAAGTAGGGGACAACTGATGAATATGGTGGCTGTGAACATACTCAGCCGGCGGCGTTGTGGCCGCTGAAGTGAGATGCCCCAGTAAGGTCTTGAGTCGCGAGGTGGCTCCGGACATGGCGGGGGATGACGTTGTCCGTAAGTTGTAACCGATTAGCTGCTCACTACTCCAAGTCCACAGCTCAGCAGTAATACAAGTCGCTAGCACCTTGGAAAGAGGTCGGCGAAGTCAATGTCTTGGTAAAACGATGCAAGATGAGAGGGAGTTTACCGAAGTTAGCCGGGAGCTGAAAACAATGCGGTGCGGCTCACGCCAGTGAGATACCTGGTAGCCGTCGGTGTGGTGCCGACAGATGGATCCCTGAAGCCGTGGGTTCGGAACAAGGGAGACAAAATGCGGGGGAGCACTGAACCCCTGTCAATTGCCCCCCAGATCCCGCGCTCTGGGGGAGGAGGGCGCTAAGTCACCAGTGTCTCTGTTAGCCAGGTTAGCCTGTTCTGGTCAAGTCTACTGCTTTAGTCGCTGTCTGATTTGCTACACAACCTATGCCCACGGAGACTACATAGGATGGTATACTGTCTTGATGCTTCGAGACTTGGTAACCCCGTTTCCTAGTGTAGTTACCCAGCCATGCAGTAGTCTGGTCTTTTCTGCTAATTACATCCTTCGCATGAGCCAAAGGTTAATTTTCATCCTTGTATAACTGTTTGCTTTATGAGGTCGTCCAGCTTGTATTTCTCAGCGACTGTATAAAAGTAACGACACACCCTTTATATGAAATGACCAAGTGGACGATAGGGATAAACGGTCTATGAAGGATGCACTTCCATACTTTCTGTAGCAATCACCAAGCCATTTTACCTGTCATTTACTTCATCTCTATCACGGCTTGCGAAAAATAACACGCACAGTCGGGTGTCGAGTTTGTGCAAAGTTACGAGTGGAACCAGCGCTATCTACGATTTTCCATTTGCTGCGCATTCTGCTCGTGTATTTTAAGTTCGTGTGTGGCATACCAGGCTCTGGTGTTTCGGAGACAGCTGCACGCCGTGGTCAAAAGGACGTAAACCCACCACTCTCATCATGCTGGGCGCCTCAGAAGTAACAGACAAAATCGTTCAACAGTCTGTCATTCTAGGGACTCCTCTCAAACCGAGAAGATACATCCGCTCAACCCAGAGCGCTTCTTTGCCTTCAAACATATACAGAAACCCTCAAGTACCTTACTATATCTTCAACAATTACCATTCAAGCCTCAGTCCTTGCTGTGATCAGAATGGAGGCTCGGTTGGTACAACAACGAACAAATTGCCTTGCAGCTATGCCACCGGATAACTCAGTTTTCGCAAGGTTTAGGCTGCTGAGTTTGACAAAAATGCCGCCCGAAATAAGTATCATTATCATCATTGAGATTGGCGAACCGCGAAGCATCTGCAACTTTAGACTGGCTTGCCGAGAGTTCAACAAATACTTCGAGGGTTGCTGGCACACATCGCTTCGAACCATGGCGTCGCGGCTGTTTGCTGTCAACCTGAAGGACGCGCTTGCCATTGTTCGTTGCCCCCGGTCAACGGATTATAGTTCTCGCCAGGAGTTTCAGGAGAGCATGATATTGTTCTTCGACAAATATCAAACCCAAGAACTGTGCCAGTTACGGCTGGCTAATAAGGATTCTATACCCTGGAGAGATGATTTTCGAGAGGTTGCCGTCAAAGAGTACACCTGCTTGTGGCAGCTGGCCCAGACGGTAGGCTTCTGGATCCACAACTGGACGAGAACGCTCGCGCAGTCTCCAGCTCACGACTTACCACTCGATCACTTCCATCCAACCACCGATGGGCGTCAATTTTGCTCCGAGAACGAATTTCGGAGAATTCAAAGAGGGTTCTTACGATTTCAACTATATTGCAAAGCATTCTATCAGCACCCTACGTCGCCGTTGTTTCCCAGCGATAGGCAGAGGATAAATCTCATGTTCGGATCTAACACCTTCCTAAGGTCGGGCCATTGCGCTCACGGGGACCCAAGACAGCAGGATAAAGAAGCTCTGACAAAGAATCTGGAGTCATCCCGAAGCCCTTGGGAAGTTGAGGAGGTTATGTGCGCCTTCAACTTTGTCTACTTATACCACCAGAGGAGACTAAGCCGCATTAGAGCCTCGTATCTGCAAGACCTCAGACGTCATGCCCGAGACGTCGGCGAGGCATGGCCCACTATTTATGCGGCGTACACAGCAACCTACAGACACAACCTGTCTCTGCATTGGTTAAACGATGAAACAGTTGATTCCAAAGTCCTTGCGGCCATGACGTCGATGGGACTCGACTGGTTGACCCACGTACACCATCTTGAAGATTCAAATTTGCTTCAGAATCTACGTCGTCTGCTGCCCCAGATCAAAGCTACAGATTACCGCAGTCGCCTGTGCCACATCATATGGGATTTTCTGAAGCTGAATACGCCTTGGCTACGATACAATACCAGCATGGTTCGGCAAGTCGCAGCTGAGAAAGACGAATTAGCAGATGTCGATGGAGTGTGGTTTCGATACAACGACCGCTTGTACAATAATGGCTACCTATGCTGGCTCCGTCACATAATGGTCCCGAATGAAGAGGATGCTGTGAACGAGGCACACATGCACGAGGAGGAGTGGGGGATTGAACTAGAGGATGGGCAAAGCCCACAACATATCCCCGGCTTGGAACGGGATCATGTTCAACGGGTCACGATGATGCCCCTTGTGTCAAGAATCAGGGCCGAGGCATGGGTTTTCTGGGACAGCAAGACAGTGGACGAGCGGCTTAGACTTGAATTCCCTGGCTATCTATCCGACACGAAATTCGATTTCTACGGGACTAACCAGCCTGAGGGATTCTTCCCGCTGCCGAATGCCCAAGAGCTGGGACTGACACGTTCTCTCTTGCTAAGGTCGAGTTTAACGGCCATGCCTATCACGTTGGCTGCATACATGGAGTTGAGAAGGAAGTATGGGTCTCAGGCAGGAGAATGGGCTCAGAGCCTCACGATGCATCAGAGCAGCTGGGACTTTTCATAGGCATGTACATGACCAATATCATGCACTGGCCTCTAGGCGCCTCAGTATACATAGCGCATTAATATAGTAAAGCATTCCAGCGCAAACATGCCCGCGAATGTGTACAACAACTCATGTGTTCAGTTTTAAGGCACTTGTTCAATCCAATGCCCTAGGTGTAATTATGGCAGGCTATATTTTAACGTTACAGGTAAGTAATAGTGCAATTTGGAGTTGCTGAGGACGCGGGGCTGATCATACTCTGCCGCGAAAGTCAGGATATCATTGGTTCGCTAATACTAAGGTCATGTGAATATGCAGAACCGCCGCATTATGCCCTGCCAGGCTCTCCCACAGGTCTGGCATCATTCATCATCACCAGCTGCTTGACGGTCGCGATACTACTCTACGAGCATAGTGTGGCGCCATGATACTTGCGATACCGTATCCGAATGCGCACGCACCCGGCGATTCAACTGACATTGTCGACCAGTCGGCATTATGAACAGCGATCGGAAGCCCAAAGTGTTCAGGCTGCGGCAACTACCCCGCGATGCTACGGAGTCCCAAACGCTGGTCTTTCTCAGCAAAGGTCTAGGCGGTATACGAGTCGATGACATACACATATATTCATTGGCGACGAGCCTGAGTCCCTGGCGACCAACTAAAACGGCCACACTCATGTTTGACTCACCTCCTCCTCTAACCGAGCAACATAAAGAAGAAGACGAATGGCAAATCACAGTGATGGGACTTGAAAAGCCTCTGATATTAGATACTCATTTTCGTGGGCTAACACCGCTTCGCGACCCAACTTCGGAGCACAGTTTCGAGTAAGTCACCCGATTCTTGATATTGAACACAACTGACGCCGTTGCGCAAAGCTGCATCTCACTCTCGGGGCTCTCAAGTCACCCATTCGGGTCATGGCAGCCCAAAAAGAGCGACAAAACACTCATGTGGATCAGAGACGAATTACCCTTTGATCTGCCTCAGCTCAGGCCAGTCGTTTATGGTTACGAGACGCCATTGCCTAGAAGCAGATCATTCCAGAGTATCGATGATCTCGCGTCGCAACTCATTAGCCATTTGGAATCCAGTGGATGGACTTCGTTGAGCGCAAAGCCACTCGTGTTCCTGGCTCATAGCCTTGGAGGACTCGTCCTCAAGCGCGCCATTGTGGCACTTGCCAACAGGGGCGATGGCGATATGGCCATCCGTATTACTGGAGGTATCTTCTTCGGGGTGCCGAACTTCGGTATGGAGCAGTCATCGTTTCGATCAATGGCCAAGGGGAATCCCAACGAGCCATTGGTAGATGATTTATCCCACGATTCGCCGTGGCTGCAACGCCTCGAATCACAATTCAATGGCATTTCCTTCCTACAGAAGATGAGAATGTTCTGGGGCTATGAAACGTGCACATCGCCCACCTTAGTAGTGAGTATACTCCTCCTAGGGACGAAATGCCTGGAGCTGATTTTGGATAGCTAAATGATGATGGTAAATTTGTGGCGGGCGCTGATGTGATTCTTGTTACGCCCCAATCCGCCACACGGGGTTTACTAGAATCAGATGAAAGCCTGACATTTCCACTCAATGAAAACCATTCCAATATCGTCAAGTTTTCTCGAAATCATGAAGATTACAATGTTGTTGTGGGAAAGATTGCTCAGATCTGCAACATCCCACCTGACCGCGTTGCTTCTAGCGAGGCGAATGAAAGCCATCCAAATAGTTCGACCTCTAGCCGGATGAGATTACCCAAGCTTCCACTGGGTCGAGATTCCACACTCAGTAGTTCAGCTCAGCCAAGCGATAGAAAACTATTAGATGGTAGGCTCGAACTCAAGATAAACAACCAGTCCCCAACTAACAATAGCCGATTTCAGTCTTACTTCGTTCACTAAAAGCGCCGGCGCGAGACAGTCGCATGAATGAGATTGAACCACATTTCCGCAATACGTTCGACTGGATATTTGACAAGCCAGAAAGTGGCTTTGTCCACTGGTTGGAGGTTGGAGAAGGAGCATTTTGGATCAATGGCAGCCCTGGATCAGGTAAATACGCTTGATTTCTCTCTCAATCCTAAGACAGGTCCCCTGAGAATCTGGTGTCGCAAAACTCAGCTTTATCGGAGAGAAACCGCATTGAAAGTCTCTGACCGTCATGCAGGGAAGTCTACTCTCATGAAGTACATATTCAACGATCATCGAACCCGCGAACTTCTCCACGATTTCAGAAACCCAGGCGATGAAGTGTTTGCAGGATTCTTCTTCCATCATCGCGGCTCACCAGAGCAGAAGTCCTTCGATGGATTACTCAGAAGTATTCTTAGCCAGGTTCTGGAACAAATCCCAAAGGTCAGCCAGATCCTTGGTTGCCTTATCAAACAAGATGATTCCGGAGAGCTTGTGTTCCCGGATTGGTCCACTCTTATGTTGGAAGAAGCCTTCAACATGATTTTGAACCAACAGCGATTCAGGTTGAGAATTTTACTCTTCATGGATGCGTTAGACGAATATCATGGGCGGCCTGAATTCATCGGCAACTTCGTCGAAAGTCTCGTGAACAGAGATAACACATCCTTAACACATCTGAAGTTATGCTTCTCTAGCCGCCCTTGGACTGCATTCACGACCCGTTTCACGGACTACGTGAGCCTCACGATTCAAGACTTCACCAAGGGTGATATCCGCCGTTATTGTCTCGGGGCGATGGACGCTAAACTTTCCATTGATATATCTATCCGTATGGAAGACTTGATATCGCACGTCGTCAACCGGTCTAAGGGTGTATTTCTGTGGGTCAAATTGGTAGCAAGCGACCTTGCTAGCGCCGCCAACTCAGGATGCAGTGAGGAGGACTTGGAACGACTCCTACAATCTCTACCCGATGAGCTAAGCGACTACTACGCAGAAATCGTCCGAAGGACGCCGATCACATCTCGTTGGACTCTTTACGCCATGCTAGAAATCACAGCTCGATCCATATATCCCTTGAGCGGGCCTGAACTCATAGGTGCAGTCGAGTGTTCCCGATGTTCGACTTATGCAGAGGCAGTTTCGGAATCGGAGAGATTGCAGGTACTGAGAGGGCCATTATGCAAGGAGTATGCAGCAACTCAAATAAGAAATCACGCACAAGGTCTCGTGCAGATTCGGGGAGGCCACGCTGAGCTTTTGCATCAGACTGTCAAGGAATTCGTTGGCCGACCCAACTTCAGCGCTCTCGTCCTCGAAACCGAGGCCAAGGCCACCTTTGAAAACGGACATTCTTTCTTGTTCAAGTGGCTTTTGTCGCAACGCGATCACGTTGAGGAACGAGGGACTCGGGGTCCGACCGGGACTTTCGAGATTGAGACCTCGATCATGTATTATGCCAGAATGTCAGAGAAGACTACCGGCAGGAGCATGAGAGTATTTCTGAACAGTATCCCACCAGAAAGGTATACAGATATCGCCAGCAAGTGGTCAACAAGCGTGAAGAGCCCTCTTGGCTATGCCTCGTTAGCAGGCCTTCGTCTGTACTTCCGAGAATCGATCAAGCTGGACCCAGGATTCTTGCTCAACTGCGACAGACGCAACCAAGAATCCTTGATTTCGCTAGCTCTCTGGCTCTTCTGGCGAAAAAAGAACCATGGCAAAATACCAATCTCCCGATCTACCGAAGGCGCTGAGCTTGTCCGACTAATCCTAGAAAACGGCTACAGAATCGACAGCGAAAGAGAAGCATTTTCTGAGCTGGTCACTTATGTGGCCACGACTCCACCGAGAAACATACGGAACAAGTCCATAGACATCATCATTCGCTTTCTAGAACTTGGGCAGGATCCCAATGCGCCGATGACCATCTGGACATCTTTCCGCGAGAGAACTGCAGACGGAAGCGGGCCGCTGATCTGCAAGCCGCTGCACATCAGCCCGCCCGAAGTCGTGCCGTCTCTGATAGTTCACGGTGCGGATCCCAACGCCGAGGACTCGGAAGGCATGACGCCGTTGGACAGGCTGTACTACAACGTGTCGGTCGAGACGCAAATGGAGATCTTCCTTCGCGGGAGCCACAGGAGGACTGTAGCGGAGTCGTACCAGGTCGCTTGCATGCTGCTGGAGGCGGGTGGACAACGGACAGGAAAGGTAACGGACCGGGCCTGGCGCAGGCTCATGGATCTCTTCTCCAGAAACGGATATGATGTCGAGTCACTTGAACGTCTTGCTGGTAGTAGAGCCCGTTGGAAGAGATGGCCACTACCGTGGGGTTCGTGATGAAGCTTGATTGCCCTCATCGTTTATAAGACATAAACATCAAAATGGAGGCTATAAATTTTATGAAATACGCATTGCTATTTAACCAATGACAAGGGGGTTACAAAGCATAGGTGATCACTCCCTGTCCTGTAACTTGACATGGCTACGCCACAGCTCGTTTGAAGAGCCCAACGTATTCAGCCACACCTTTCTGCCCAGCCAGCCAGCCAGCCAGCACATCTTCGGGGTTGTCGGTTCTTACTCAGGTACCTTACCAGGTGCGCTTTCAGTTAGTCCCGGCCTGCCCGCCCCCGGTTGGCCACCCCACTCCACTTCCATTGGGAGCCGCGAGCTTTGCGACTGGGCACCGCAGACTAAGACGCAAGCTCGGTGTGTGTGTTGCTCCACGTCAACCACGTCAACCGAATGAATGTCTACCTCATGCCCATATCGTCAGTGCCCAATCTGCCTCCCCATTTGCACCACAGGAGCAATTCGCCAACCTTGTCGACGACACCTACGCCCTGCCTACGAGCGACAGACCGTATCTTCATTGAGCATCACTAGCACCCGCCCACAACCCTGCTGTCGCTGCCGCCGACCAGACAGCTTGGGCTAGCTGTTCGCCTGGCGATAGCTTCACAAGCCCCCATCCCATCCCGTCCCGTCCCCCGCTCCATCGCCCATTGGTTTGCAACCCCGACCCCGACCCCTGCGTTGTCACCATCGGACGAACCCGAACCGACACAGCTGCGCCGCGTCGTTGACATGCTAGACAACCGCCGAGATGGATCAAGAACCGATGACACTAGAAGATTGGCTGGACGACCTCAGCGTCCGCTTCATCATAAACCTCCCCGAGGAGGACCTCTCCTCCACCGCTCGTATATGCTTCCAAATTGAGGAGGCCCACTGGTTCTATGAGGACTTCATCCGCGTCATCGACCCTTCCCTCCCGCACATGGCCTTGAAGGACTTCTGTCTGCGCATGTTCCAGCATTGCCCCATCCTCGCTCCCTACGGACCAGAACAGCATCTCCATGCCTACCAAGAGTTTATGCAGTACAAGACCCGCATACCCGTCCGCGGCGCCATCCTGCTCAACCACGAGATGGACAGCACTGTTCTGGTCCGTGGCTGGAAGTCCAATGCGAGCTGGAGTTTTCCGCGCGGCAAGATCAACAAGGACGAGGATGATCTCGACTGCGCCATCCGGGAGGTCTACGAGGAGACAGGCTTTGAGATCCGCGAGGCTGGGCTCGTCCCCGACGACAGAAATGTTAAATACATCGAGGTCACTATGCGCGACCAACATGTCCGCCTCTACATCTTCCGGGACGTGCCCATGGACACTGTCTTCGAGGCAAGGACGAGGAACGAGATTGGCAAAATCCAGTGGTACAACCTGCAGGATCTTCCGGCGTTTCGTAAGAAGAAGGGCGCAAAGCAGGAGCCCAACGGAGCCAGCGTGGCTACGAATGCTAGTAAATTCTACATGGTGGCACCCTTCCTCGTTCCCCTCAAGAAATGGGTCATGAGCCAGAAACAGCACGACGCCAAGAGGGCTGCACGACATGGCGAACACATGCCGCCTGCCGTGGTCGAGGATGATGTGTTCGTCGACGATGGCAATGTGCAGCAATTCCAATCATCCGCCTACCCCCAGGTGAACCAGCCCCAACCCGGATCGTACGCATACGCCGAGCAGCAACTCCGGGATTTCCTCAACGGTGAGCCACAGCAACCACAGCATCATCTAGCATCGGCAGCTCAGGCAGCTCCAGTGCCTCTAAGCGACAACCAGCAGGGGGAAGCTCTGCTGTCGATGCTCCAGGCTAAAGAGCCGATGGGGAGCCACGCCCCTGCACCTACTGCCGGATCTGCGCAGCACCAGTATCCCCACACGCCAATGAATCATGCATTCACTCAGGTGCAGCCTCATAGCCCGCACTACCATCATGCTTCCCAGCGCCTGCCTCACGGTGCTTTCGAGAACCCTCCCCAATTCCCTATCGAGGCCCAATCAGCTTCCGGCTACCAATCACAGCAATACCAACAGCACCAAGTCAGGCCACAAGTCCATATGAGCACTGATGCACATGGGCGCTCTAACTTCGTCGTATCTCCCCGCCAGCATCACAACCAGCCCCAACTTCTTCACCCCCAGCCTCAGCCTCCGCAAGTACAGCAGGCGCTGCTCATGCGTGGCATGCTAGGTACACCCGGACTGCATGATCAGCAAGCCCGTCCGGGCCAAGCTCAGAACCCTCAGAACTTGAACCAATATCAGCAGCCCAACACTGCCCCCATGCAGAGCCACCCAGCAGGGCCTAGAATGCAAGCTCATCCCTCGGCGCATTCCATGGGTTTGCTAAACATGTTCAAGGAGAACACTGCTCAACCCCATGTCGCCCAGGACGCAAATCAGCCAAGACAGGTCCCTCCGACCGACAAACACCGGTCCGGTCTCCTTGGCATGTTCAAGCAGGGAGAGCCATTCAAGGCTGGGAACATGGGAAACCAAAATATTTCGCCCTCCCAAACCCAGTCTGCCGCCTCGGTACCAAAGCCTGTTCAGAATGTCTCGACAGCTGATACACTGCGGACCGCAGCAGAGGAGAATGGCCGTCCGCTAGTAATGAACCCAGAGCTGAACTTGCCCTTCGGGGCTCTCTCAATCGCTTCACGGCCCAAGCCTGGTCAACCCGGACCGGGACAACCTACCTCTGGGTCGGCTTCGAGAACCCAAGCTTACGGCGCCCAACAAAGTCCGACCTTCAGCAAGCCTTCTCCACAGTTTGCTCCACCCGGCCCTCACCGGAGAGACAGTGCCGGCCGGGCTCCAAGCCAGCTCTCACAGCAGTCGTTCAGCCAGCATTCTGGGCAGCCCGCCGTTCAACAAACCCGGACACTGAGTTATCCTTACGGAGATAGCACTCAGCGGAATGTGTCTGCTTCCGACATGACAATCTCACGGGTACCCGACTCATCAGCTTTACCGCTGCCCAACTTGTTGCGCCCGCGCCAGGAGCAATCCACTGAGCAGCGCAGCCAGCTCCTCTCGCTCTTCAGTAAGGAAAAGGGCCCTACTGCTCCTACGCCGCCTGCCAACCCCGCCACGGATCAGAAGAACCATCTTCTGTCTCTGTTCGGTCCCAGCAAGGGCAAGGAGTCGGTATCCATGTCATCGGCCGATGTCGCGCGGCCAAGATCGCGCGTCGCGTCCATCGCCTCTGGGGCCGGTGGAGATGGCATGGGTAGCAGGCGAGGAAGCCAGACGACACCTAACCCGCTGTCGCCGGCTGACCAAAGCTTTCTACTGAGCTTCCTTAAGACGAAGTCGGAGACTGCGTCACGCTAGGAGATTGATGCAGAACGAGGCTCTCGCAGTTCCAACCCAGAACCGGACAGGCGGTCAAACCTGTCGATACAATGGGATGTGTTGGAGCTGTGAGCCCTGTTCTCGCCGAGCCAAGACAGAATGAACGCGATCTTTTTCCCTTTCTATGTCATGATTGGAATTTGCGAGTTTTGGGGGCATTTCAAGGATCAAATCATGGGAATGGGAGGATGCATAGCGTTTCTCTATACCCCATATTGCTTTCTTGCCTTTGTCAGGTATAGCGTTGTAGAAGTCACAGCTAAATAATCGACGATGGTTTTCCAATGCACACAGTGCACCTGACTCTGAATCGACGCAAGGGCCGACGAAGATACTGCCAACGTCGCCCGCGGGCGGGACAGTAAATGCGATTTCCGCGATGTCGGGCCGGGAAAGTTAGCTGTATCCCGCGTGGCTGCTCCTTGACTTCTGGTTCGACGTACACAGGGGATTGTACACGGCTCTATGCCCTCTCCCATTCCCTGCCCGTGCTCAGGGCGCTTCCTGCGAGTGACTAATTGGCTGCTGGAGCCAGGCTATTCCCATCAGCGCACATTAAAATGCAGCCAGCATACCTTGATCACACATCAACCGGGCCAGTTTGTCTGTATGCGCCCGAGAGCAGCACCAACATGCGCGCCTTCGAGCCCGGTCGAGACTGGGGGGATGACCGGGCCGAGATAGCACCTCTTTGTAGGTTGGCTAAGCGCCGGCGCTAGAGAGCCAAGCGAGGTGTGGCGGTCCCGTTGGGTCGGGTCGGGAAAAGTGGAGAACAAGCAATCGTCGCCGGCCTCGGCAAGCGATCCTGGGACGGGCTATCTTTTCGACACTTATTACTCTCTGTGGTTCCTACACTGTTCAAGTCTTCTCGGGTAAGACCCCAAGGCCACGCTAAGAAGTCAGCGAAGCAGCAGGTAAGCTGAATCCAATGCTTTTGAGCCGTTGTTGGTTGCAAGTATTGCGCGGCCAAGAGTCTACTTCAAAGTCGATTCTGACCCGCATTGCACCTACCACTCGCGGGGGATGTTTGATGAGCAAAGCAAGGCAGGTAATGGGAGATAGACGGCAAGATAGGTCAGCCGACCCATCAATACAAGGTGAATAAATGCATTGAGCCCCTCCACTACCGCAGGAACTGGGGGCAGTCTCGTCATACTGATTCTAACGTGGTCTAATCTTCCTCTCACTAGGCTGGTGTGGTCATCTCAACCCCCGGCGGCTCTACCTTTCAAACTGGCCAATCATTGTAAAGCGCGAGGACAGGACAGTAACCTGTCGCGACGAGAATAGGAAGAGGGCTAAACATAGGAAATAAAAGACCGACACTAGTAATTGGTGCCACGCCAAGTTCAAGGTTGCAAACAGAAAACCGCAATCCCAACAGCGCGGCACCATCAGTGGGGGCCAGTTGCTGAATATAAATGTCCGCCCTTGCACACTGTCAAGCCCAAAGATGCCAACAGCCGTAGACAGCCAAACCAACCCGTGCATCCGTCAAACGCCAATCCGTCCAATCGCCTGCGCTGCGTTTGGCAAGGGCGGCCCAGGAAATCGACTTTTAGGGTCCTCCGGGCCAGTCGTGCCTGCATCCTCCAGCAACTGCAGGGGTCCATCCATCCATCCATCCATTCATCCATCCCAGCTTCCAGGCCAAGACAAGGGTCCTCACTCGTTACATTTGCCTGTCGTTGGCAGCCGAGATCTCCCTTCTTTTGATTCATACCGACGTCCTCTGCCTTGAGAAATTTCGATAGCAGCGGGCTCCTCCGTCATATCTCCCTCTTCTCCACCAGAGATGGCGGCCACCGGTCACACGGTCACCATCGACCGGGCTTATTTCGAGACGCTACTACGAAAGTAAGTCCAGCGTCGCCTCCATCTGCCTGACCGTCGCTTCCATTCATCTTTTCTTCTTCTGTCTCCCGCGGTTGGGAAAATTTCCCTCTTAGCTGACCACGGTCTTTTCTGTCTAGGGCCAGTTTTGTATGTGATTTGGCGTCCCGACGCCAACCACGCATCTTGACGTGTAGAACCCTCTTCCCTAACAATAAGCTCCAGGGAAATGGCGAATACACGACGAATGTGCCTCCACCACCCGGGGCTCAGGACGTGACTGTCGTCTCTAAGGCGGACCATGAGCAACTTCTCTCCATTGCACGCCAATATGCGAGTTTGCGAGCCAATCTGATGAATGGCGGAGTAGACGAGAACACCATTGATGTAAGTGTGTGTCTCATGGCTGACTTGGATGTCAACCGTGCTGCCAATGGCCAGGGCTGCTAAACATACGCAGCTGTTGAGCCAAGATGATACGAGTCTTCGAATGCAGCACCTTGCTGTTCAGTCCGCATCTAGCATCCCTCCTCACGAGAAGGCAGACTGTTCTGGTAGTGATGGTGCAATTGCCTTGAAGCCGCAGATATCATGGAAATCTGGACCTCGACAGACCTCGCTCGAGACTGACAGGAATGGCTACGACCATTACAACAATGCCTCCGCTAACAAGTCGGTCAAGTGCCGGTCAGATTGGGCAGACGGTGACGATGACAACTTTTCGACTCCGCACTCATTCGATGCCCAGACCACCCGTGCGGCCCAGAATTTAAGTCCCGACCAATTTTCCCAGCCTCAACGGTCATCCAACAAGCCTTACTATGCCCGAATGTGCAAGCGAACCATCACACTAGCGGGGATCCCTGAGGGCACTACATACGAGGATATTACCAACGTCGTACGAGGTGGCATGCTTCTGGAGATATATATCAAAGCACACGAGCATTCTGCGCTGGTTTCCTTCCTCCTTGAGAAGGATGCCGTGCGTTTCTACGAGTATTCGCGCGAGAACGATCTGTATATCAACCACAAGCGTGTAAGTCGACACTCAGGAAGCCGAGGCGGAGAGAAACTGACTTGACGCTCATAGATTTTTATCAAGTGGGCAGACCGACAGTTTCATCTACCTGGCCATGTTGCCGGTAAAATCTCTCAGGGAGCCACACGAAACATGGTCATCCGCCGCTGCGATCCTAAGCACACCGAGGACAGTGTCCGTGACGACCTTGAACACATTCACAACCTTGTTGTTATCAAGATTGAGTTCCTTGGAGGAAGCTGCTACATCAAGACCAACTCCGTCCACAATGCAATGTTTGCCCGTACTTGCATGATGAGCCGAGCGTAGGTGGTCGGGCTTGTATGATTGGCGTGAGCTAATGACGCGTCTAGCAAATATAAGGGCTCAAGAATCGACTGGGACACCGATGAATGCGAGCAACCTCTAGAGAGCGCCCGAAAGCTCTCTCTACCTAGGCCCTCTCCTCCCCGATCCTCCTCTCCCAAGTATCAGCATGTGTCTCCGATGAAGAAGCCAGTCGTTAAGGTACGAAACCGCTTCGCGGGACTTCGATTGGATGATGACGATGACATGAGTGACGAGGAGTTCTACAGTTCAACTGAGTTTGCTCCCGCGAGCACTGTCGATGTGACTGCGTGAGGACAATCCTACCGCGAACGCACCGACTGTTGAGCGGATGGTATGTAGGGCTATCCACCTAGCAACAGGATTAGCCTAGTTTGGGCCATGAGAGACATGATGTGTTCTCCGACATTTGAAACAAACCAGACAGTTGATGATGCGCTGCTTTTCCTCGTCAACTGGAACGACAGCTGGACCTGGTCCTGAGACCTGCATCTGCCAGCTTTCTACGCAGAGTTTTTGTGGAATTCAATTTCGCCTTCGGTCACAAGGGTTTGCTATTTCCAAACACCGTCATCAGAGCGCTGATGTATAACAATCTCGTTCAGAAGTCGAGGAAAGCTTCTCAGCGAGCTATGATGGAGTCGATGAATGGGATACTCTAGATGCGAGGCGGCCGAGAAGGGCGCATAGTGAATTCAGGCAGAGATTAGCCAGCCAACCCTACTTGTAGAGACTAATGCACTGATACACCGTCAGCGTAAGGGCCCAAGTATAATACCAACCCAGGTACTCAAATAGACCTGCTTCGTTACGAGTGATTCGTCCGGCATGCAACAAGCCCACCACCGAGGGTAGTACGCGTCACGTTTCACTTCGCAGAGTGCATACCGGAAATGTTACATTCTTAGATCAAATATGACTTCTCTATAGACAATCTGTTCCCGTGAGATTCTGACGGAAAGAGATCGACTTGAATACGTCAGGAGTTGGTCAGGCTGAGCTCAGAAATTCTGACATATGAGTGAGCTCCCACTGGTGAGATGAGACCATATAGTCATCAACAGGACTTGAATGAAAGAATGTGGACGGACTGGACATCGAGCTCGATGTTGTACATCGTAATCTAACCAGGACATAGTTCCATCTTTGTGGACTGTATCAAAAAGCATCGAGTATCAGCCGTGCTAAAGCTCGCCAAGTAGATGAGGTCCTTTCCCTAAACGCCTCTTTTCTCACGTTCGGCCTGCCAGTGGTGACAGCTTCAAGATACCGTAGGCTCAGCCTGTGACACACGGCTTGATTTATATGCCTGAGTGTGGGACTCTCGGACGCTGGAAATGGGATCGTGACCTCCATAGCATCATCATTATGAGAGGACAACTGTTGATTATACCTGCCGAGTATCATTTCCGATATCTGGCTGTGGATGGAAGACCTTCGAAACCGTACATAGCACAGATCAACCCAATCGGGGTGAGAGTTGGCGTGTGCGTGTCTACTGTAAATATCTCACGGTGCCATTGGCTTCTCAGCACACATGTTCCTGTTGCAAGTGCTTGCAACCTGGTTTGACACTACGCAGAACGCACAAGGTGAGATGATGGAAATGCATCTGGTGCTACCCTTCAGAACAGCCAGTATTGGTAACCACGGGCGGGCTGGTAGTTATTAGCCTCTTGCATGTTGAGTTAGTATACTTCAGCAACGGCGCCAACTCAATCTTAGATTGGAGATAACCTTGTTCCTTGCGGGAATCCCCTGCAGATGCGGCAAATGGTAGCGAGTACTATGTATGCGAGTCATGGCAGTGGTATATGGCTGTCGAATCCGGCGCGTAAGGCAGGTGTATAGAAACGCGGATGCGCGCGCAGAACCGTCGGACTAGCAGAAAAGCAACTGTTGACGATTCGATGGTCCTCTTACGTGAGGTGAGGGACGATTCCGAGGCGGCATGCTTGCACCAGCAAGAACTAGGTTTCGGGATTCCGACCTGTGCATGGCTTGGCTGCAGCGTGATGAGAACAAGCAGGCAACGCGCAGAACTTGGGACAGCCAAACTGGGAATCCAGCCCTTGGTTGCGTGGACCTGGTGGCCGTGGCGGGCAGATGAATGACCTCTCCATTGAATCCGAAACAGAGTGGTATGGAGTCAAGGACCCTCAATAGGGGATTGCAGATGAAGTCATTCGTGCTCCTTTTATCAATCAAGCGGTCGGCAATCGCAAAGCAAAATCCACATGTGCCGAAGGTGAGACAAAAGTAGTACGTACAACTATTTTTAGGCGCGTGTGCCCGGGTCCCGTTGTGCCGTAGTGCGTACTACGTAGTGCACAATAACTCAACTAGCGCTGCTTTGCTTTGGTGCCACCTCCAAGTTCGGCGTCCCGTGTCTGGTCTGACCCGCCCCACCCAGGAATCACATCACGAAGACGGGCACAGCTGCTCAATACGATCCTGGGGAGGATCATCGCTGGGCCGACCAGGGACCTGACCAAGTCTGGGTGGTTACAGCAGGTGCTACCTACCTACCTGCCTACCTACTATGCAGGTTACGTAGGTGGTCAGGAGCATTGCTCGTTCTGGCTGGCCGTCCAACGCTGCGCTCCTTGTCCGCAAATGTGTGTTTACCTCGCTCGCCTGCGTGTTGACGCCACCGTTGGCCGTGCAAAGTCTTCCCTGTGAAGGTGCTTGTCGGCTGGAGCCAGAGTGTGGCGGAGGTCGTTAGGTGGATGCAGACATCCACTCCACTACGAGACGTCGGCGGGTTGGCGGGTTACAAGACATACATTGCATGTGGGATATTCTGCTTCGCCTTCAGCTGGCCCAGCTAGAGCAGCCCAGATCACGTCCTCTCTCTTCTGCCAATCGCTCCACTGACGAGAGAGGACTTTTGGGGCTCTTTTGGCTCCCAGCAGACTTTCAGCCAGTGCCTGGCGTGCCGCATGAAAACCCATTCAATACGCATCGGCGCCAAACCCGTCTCGGGCTGGTGCGATCCAACGCTGTTCGTGTTCGCCCATCCCCGGGCCAGGAAAACAGGTAGCACCCCTGCGCGCCGGCCGGCTGGTGGGCTGCACTCTAATAAACGGACCAGGCCAAATCGTCGTCCTTTTCTCTCCCCCCTGCCAGCCTGCTGGCTCCTCCGTCGTTTTCAATCATCGTCAATTCTCCTTCGATCTTAATGATTGCTCTTCACCACCGGGATTAGACCTCTCTGATCCGACACTCGCTTTTTTCCACGCTCACACATCTACTCCGTCTTCTTTCGCTCGCTCGCTTCATTTTTTGAGACAGACCCCCGGTGGCCCGCCCTCTGGCCTAAATTAATCTCAGTCGCGGCGTCTTGTTGTTTTTCCCCAGCGACCATCCCGTAGACGCACGGTGGGCAGAAAAGGGGCCCTCCTTCAGCAGCGACCCGACCATTCGACGTGCGACGTGAGACACGCACAACTCTAAACCGCCTTGTGACGAGAGCTATCCGGACGTGTCACAGCATATCTTCGGATTGTAGCTGGAGTTTGATTTGGGTTGGGACGCCCATCCGGAGACTCGATTGAGATCCTCCCTCTTCCGCATTCCAGCACTCGAGACAAACCATCAACCAAATATGAAGGGTCCCAGGAGTTTTGGTCAGCTCTTGACCGCCGCAGTTGCCCTTTCTTCCACAGTATCGGCATGGCCCGGCTGGCTTCCAGAGATTGACGCTCTCGTCGTACGGCAGGATGACGCGACCACAACAGGTACGCCCCAGAAGATGTTTCCGCCTCCCCGTTTCGTGACTGTATCGCTGACCCAATCCCACAGCTGAGGAAACCGGCACCCCGACCGCCGACTCGGAGACGACAAAGGAGACGGCCACAGCAACGGACAAGAACACTGGTCCCATCACCACGAACCTAAACACTGGCGGCCAGACGGATTCGGACACGGCCACCAAGACTTCGGGAGGAAGCGACAAGTCGTCCGGCAGTGGCAAGACGACGGCTACGTCGCACAAGACTTTCAATGCCCAGGATCCCGCTGGAGGAGTCTCCATGATCACCCCCGCAACCGCATCCCACACGCAATTATACCGGCTGGGCGACACCATCACTTGGGTTTGGAACTACACTTCGTTGCAGGGCACGCCCACCGCTCTCGATCTGCTAGTCTCGTGCAGCGCCGTCACCCAGAGCTGGACCCTGACACAGAACATGAGCTACGAGGCGACAGGCAGCTTCACCTGGGACACCAACGGTTATCAGGCGACGGCTGTAGAGCAACCTTTGCTCACCCAGGAATATACCATGGTTCTATACGATGCCGACTCCTCCGTTTCCGCCACAGCCGAGGCCGGTTACTTGGGCGTCTTCAACCAGTTTACCTTTGGCCTGTACCAACCTCAATCATACAAGAACCTGACTGAGTGGAACTGCGTTACCTGTAGTGCTGCCATGGGTGATCTAGACCGACAAGCTCTGAGATTCGCCTTCGGCATGGCCACACTCACAGTGCTGAGCTTCACGTGGTTTGTTGCCGGTTTCGGCGCACTTGTATAGAAGGTTTAGATCTTCACATGTTTATTGGCTGTCAATATCAAGACGTTTTCAGGGGAAGGGAAACGAGGAACATATCTTGGGTGCCCATGACACTAGTCTAATATGCTGGGTACGGCAAGATCAGATCATGAGTTTGGCGTTTATATCGGACTGAAAACCGGCGGAGCTAAATACTTACTAGGGTTATATTTTGCATATCACGATCTTTCGGAGCGGGAAATACTACAAACAAATAGCTTAATACCGAATGCAACATTGCATGCATCTATCATCCCTTGTCGTATTATCGACCTGTTCACGTAGATGTGTTGCACACGCCCTTTTGGGCCTACTCTATGAATGCAGAAACAAGTAGTAGAGCGTAGATGTAACACATCTTATTCCCGGACCTTCTCGTCACGAACCTACACCATCCGTAACGTGAAGCCGCCGCCCCGTTCCTCCTTCTCCCTGCCCGCGAAGATGCCGCTGAAATCGACACTCCCCAGGTCCGCAGCCTTCTGTCCTCGCCCCGGCGCGTTCGGCGTCTCCCGCCGCCGCCGCCTCTCCTGGCCCGCCTTGCTCGGGAACGTTGGGAACATGTCCTCGTGCTTCGGCTTGGGGTCCTGGGCAAAGTACTCGTGCTGCAGCATCTCCTTGGCGCTGGGCCGGCGGTCCGGGTCCAGGCTGAGGAGGCCGTTGAGCAGGGCGCTGCCGGCGGCCGTGAGCAGCGGGAACTTGGCCCGGATGACGGACCCCGTCGTGGCCGACGACTTGGGCAGGCGCAGGCTCCGGGCGTTGGGCAGGCGCCGGAACCCGGGCCAGACCTCCTCGGTCGGGATGCCGCACAGCTCGAAGATCTTGGTCAGCTCGTCGACCTCGTTGCGGCCCTGCAGCAGCGGCTCGCGCGTCAGCAGCTCGCCGAAGATGCAGCCCACGCTCCACATGTCGACGGCCGCCCCGTAGGTGCGCGCCCCCAGCAGCAGCTCCGGCGCCCGGTACCACAGCGTCACCACGAGCTGCGTCAGCTTGGGCGGCGCCGGCTCGCCCACGTAGCGCGCCATGCCGAAGTCGGCGATCTTGAGCCGCCCGCGGTTGTTGAGCAGCAGGTTCGACGTCTTGAGGTCCCGGTGCAGCACCCAGTTCTCGTGCAGGTAGGCCACGCCCGACGCCAGCTGCAGCATCAGCGTCTTGACCTCGGACGCCAGGAAGGGCTCCGGCATGTCCTCGAGGATGGACTTGAGGTCGTGCTCGACGAACTCGAGCACCAGGAAGATGGACTCGATGCGGCCCGGGGCCCCGCCGCTGCCGGCGGTGGCGGCGCCGTCGTTGACCACCACCTCGTGCAGCTCGACGACGTTGCGGTGGGAGCAGTCCTTGAGGATCTGGATCTCGCGCAGCCCCGTCTCCGGCAGTCCGACGCGGTTCTGCGCGCTGTCGTCGAGCTTGAGTCGCTTGAGCGCCACGACGCGGTTGTTCCGCAGATCCTTCGCCCGCGTCACCCAGCCGTAGGCACCCTCCTCGATGTCGTTCAGTTTATCGTAGTTCTCCACGCTCGGCGCGGGGCCGAAGCCGTTGCACTCGAAGCGCAGAAGTTTGGTGCCCTCGTCATCTTCTGGCTTGTCAGAGGGCTGCACCGATGCGGTTCCTTGTGCTTGCGGCCGGGCATCGGGGTCTGGTGTGAGTTTCCTTCGTTTCGCAGGTCGTCTGGCGTCGTCTTCGTCTTGGTCTTGTGGTGGTAGTGCTGCTGCTGCTGCCTGCTGTCGCGTTGCTGCTTCCGCGGCGCGGCGCTGTTCCTCCTCTGCGGCTTTGCGTGCTTTCTCGGCTTTCAGGCGCTTCTTCTCTTCCTTTTCTCGCTTGAGTTTCGCCTCGAGCGCAGCGTCCTCTTCGCTGTCGGCCCAGCGTGATTTGCCTGCCATAACGTCGAGAGGTTGGCTCGCGGTCGGCTTAGGCTCGTTGGTAGTGGATTGGCGGGCGGCTCAACTGGCCCGTTCTGGCAACGGGCAATTAGGATTCTGCCAGCTTTCGAGCAGCCTGCGTCCCAGTGGCCAAATCTCTCTATGGGGGTAGGATTCTGCAGTTGTGCAAAAGGGAGCTCGTACAGTAGATATTCGTAGTTGGCTTATCGTCGTATACCCTGACGTCAATTCCCAGGTATGGTAGGGAGATAACCGGCCTAAAATTTTTGGAGGTTTGAAGCTCCGAGCTCTGTTTTAGCTCCTGTTCACATGAGACGCCCGCCTTTGACTGCGCAGCAGGCCCGTCGCAGCACTCTCGGCAATGCAAAGTGAGCTGTCCAGTACGACCTGAAGGACCAAGATGAGGTCAGCAATAGCGCTGAGTGTCCGGCGCGGACTCGTGGGCGCCTCGAAACTGCGTGTCGCGAGGCCCGGCTGGAGCTCGTACCAGAGCTGCCGGAGCTACACGGCAACTCCCGCCCCCCGAGATGAGGAGCGCAAGTGGTCTACGCCATTGGCAAAGCAGTTGACAGAAGCCATCAACGTGAGATTCCCACCATATTCTATCGAGAGACGCCTACTCATTGGGAAATGTAGACCACGGGCCCTGTCCCTTTGGCCAGTTTCATGCGCATGTGTCTCACCTCTGACACGGGGGGCTATTACACAGGAGCTCTTGGGGACGGCCGTGACCAATTCGGCCGTAAAGGCGATTTCATCACGTCTCCCGAAATCTCGCAGATCTTTGGCGAGCTTGTCGGTATCTGGTTTGTGGCTGAGTGGATTTCTCAAGGCCGGCCCAAGCAAGGTGTCGAGCTCATCGAGGTTGGTCCTGGACGGGGCACTTTGATGGACGACATGCTACGTGTAAGCCCTGCATCCAACGTCTCTGCTTGAGCACGTCCTCATATTGTTCAGACTATTCGGAACTTCCCCGACATGGTATCTAGCATCGATGCCGTTTACATGGTAGAAGCTAGCCCCGAGTTACGTCGGGCTCAGAAAACCCTCCTCTGCGGCGAGGACGCTTCTATGACGGACTCGAAAGTTGGTTATCATAGCACCAGCAAGTACTCGGGGCTACCAATTGTTTGGACCGAAACGATCAAATCGATACCGCAACAGGCCAACAAGACTCCATTCATCGTCGCTCATGAGTTCTTCGACGCATTACCCATCCATGCGTTCCAAGTGGTGGACGTCCCACCGAGCCAGAAGACTGCGCCCCCTTCACCGTCCCGCTCTGCGTCCTCAAACACAGATTCACCGACTCTTCAGTGGCGCGAGATGGTCGTTGCACCAGCGCCAGAGGGTTCGACACATGACAGTCTCGGAACGCCTAAGTCGGAGCAGCATGGTGGCCCGGCTCCAGAGTTTCAACTGACGCTATCTCCCTCTGCAACTCGCCATTCACTCTACGTCCCTGAGTCTTCGCCACGATACCGAGCACTCAAGTCTACGCCAAGCGCTCTCATCGAAGTGTGCCCCGACGCGCATCTGTATGCTACTGATTTTGCATCCCGCATCGGTGGGTCTGCGCAGTACCCTAAAGAGAAGCCCTCGGGAGCAGCTCTGATTTTGGATTACGGTCCGAGTGATACTATACCCGTGAATTCACTTCGAGGCATCAAAGGCCACAAGCGGGTGAGCCCATTCAGCGAGCCCGGTCTGGTAGACCTTAGTGCGGATGTTGATTTCATGGCCATCGCCGAAGCATCCATGAAGGCCAGCGAGGGAGTCGAGGTTCATGGTCCGGTGGACCAGGGCAACTTTCTGGAGGCAATGGGCATTCGGCATCGAGCTGAACATTTGGCCAAAAAGGTCAACGACGAAGGCAGGAAACAGGAGATCGAGAGGTCCTGGAAGCGCCTTGTTGACAGGGGCCCCAGTGGCATGGGAAAGCTATACAAGGCGCTCGCCATCCTACCCGAGAATGACGGGAGACGAAGACCGACCGGCTTCGGCGGTGACGTGGGCGCCTAGACGCTTTTACTTTAAGATGAAGCCAATCCCCGTGTACGAGTAATTACTGTACTTTATTGGACTCGAACAAAATAATTTAGAAGACTCATGACGAGAGACATCACAGTCAGTAGCCATGGCTGGTCTGACATGGCCCAGGCCTATTCTGCCGATTGCTATTATTAGGCACAAACAGCTAACGAACAAATGAGCAAACTCTAAATTTTTATTACTGGCTGTTCATTCGATCACCGTTAGAAAATATATATTGTGATAAAGTCGCTCTTACAAAGTCTGGTCTTGGGCTACTTGGATAGCTTCACACAACTCGGCAGAACATAGAACAGAAGTCGCCTCTGCAGATCATAAACACCACGGGAATCCCCATGCCCGATTACAGGCGCAGACAATGTCGCTTCTCCTCGTTAGGCACGATACGGGACTCTCCTTTTCTATAAACTTGGGTGAACAAAGATCGTGAGTGGAATCAGCAATTTGGTAATGCAAACGTCTTCTTTTTGGCACACTACAGCATCCGCAACTCATGTTGTATGTATGCAAGTAAGAAAGAGAGTTGCAAGCCATGATTGCCCAATCTGAGGCGTCTAGTGTCTATTTTGGAGAATTCCTGTACACTCAATGCATGATGCTTAAATACAATAACGCCTGTACAACAGCTAATATACATCAACGCTCGAATCTACAACGTGAAGCGCTGGGCTTTCCTCAGACGGGCCCCAAATTTGTAGAAAATGATAGGCAAGGGTATCATGATGACGCAGATGAACCCCAGCAATGAATTCCCCCATCCTAGGCCCAACGACTTGTACATGGGCGGCCCTGCTAACGGCAGCACTGCCCCCACAAGACTCCTGAGGACAGTATTGGCAGCGATTGCGGAAGCAGCGTACATAGGGTAGCTGTCCACCATGTATGTTGTTAGGGGGAGGAAAATTCCCATTGCGCCGAAACCGTAGGGAACCAGTGACAGAACGGTCGCCGCCCAGTGAGTTTTGTAGTAGGCGCACCAGCCATACCAAAACAAGGTGATTGGAAGGAAGGTACCGAAGTAGATGCTCATAACCAGTCGCATTTCAGGTTCGAAGATGCCGTCGTTGGCTTTCGCGAGCTGCACAACCGACCTATCAGAGTATAGCGTGATGACTGCCCAGCCGATGATATTCCCAAGTCCCATGGCGAGGTAAACAAGGCCAGTCTGACTGACTGTGAAATTGTACGTTTCTTCAAATACAGTCGGTATAGTCGTGAAGAGAAGGTATAAGACGCCGTAGAGGAATGCAATGTACAGCGAAAGTACGAGGACCAGAGGCGACAAGAAGAGCATCTTAATGGGCCTGACTAAGCCATTCATTAGTGTCCGTGACCTCGACTGGCGATGAGCAGAGTCATAGCAGCTTCTGAGATCATCGCGGCCAAGTTCCTTTTGTAAACGGAGTGTCTTTCGCTCTATGAGGACCCGGTGACTGGTTTCCTTGTTCAAAAATTCGATGAGGGCCGTGATCAGGACTCCGACAATCAGAACGATCCAGAAGTCCCATCTCCAACCAATGGATGCCGCAACGAAACCACCGATCAAAGGGCCAATCGTAGGGCCTGGTGATATTGTTAGCTTCGCAACACGAATACTAGCCATTCCACTCACCTAACAACGGCCCCAGAGTCCAAATACCCATAGCGAATCCACGATGTTCTGGGTGGAAAAGATCCCCGATGACACCACCGCCGAGAGTCTGGCAAATCGTTAGTTTCATTACAGACATATGACTACGCCACGAGAAAGGCATGGGGTTTCTTACTAGGCAACCGGCACCTCCGATGCCACTGAAAAAGCGAAACACAATGAGCGTTGCGATATCCGGTGCTAGAGCACACCCTATTTGCCAAACACAGAAGAATACGTTGGCGGCACAAAGAATAATTTTTCGCCCGTATATCTCGGAAAGCGGAGCCAGAAAGAGGGGGCCTATCACGTATCCCAGAAGGTAGATACTGACCGTCATAGACCCTACGATCGTGTTGTCGTTCCCAAACTCTTCACTCAGCTTGGAGATCCCAGGTGACAGTATCGACGATGCGAATGGGGTCAGTAGGGTGATAGCAGACAGTAATGCAACCAGCATCCACTTTTTCCAGGCGGGAAAGTTCAGTGGCATATCAGGGTCGTCCTGCCCTTCCCATCCGACTATGCCCTCGTCAAGGTTGGTGACAGGGAGCAGCTCATGGCGGAGGCCTTCCTTCTTCGTCCTGCTGCGAATAATGCTCAACACGCGCGAGGTTTTGCTGCGCACGCTAGCACGAGTCTCGACACGATGCGCCTGTGACGCAAAATCAGTCAAAAGGTCACACTAGGAATGAATGAACATCAACCCACGCTCTGTAACTCCATGTCAAACTCGTGACCGGGGACTGTCTTTTCGACGTCATGATCCAGAGCCGAAGCCTCGCCGAGGCCGTCGCCCTTCACCGAGTCGACTTCGTCCTGCACGATGGACGAACCCGTCGGGCTGCGGGCGCCCCCGGTCTCTTCTGCTTTTTCACTCATGGCCAATCGTCCGCTTGTAGTCGCAGCAAGCTTTCGCGCCAAGGGTTTGATTGTTTTCAAGACGAATGACCGGCCATTTCTCCTCGATCTGTAATCATGGGGTCTCCTCCAGTACGGGGAATATTGGGTCCGGGGGCAACCATGACTAGTGACTAGGCCCGCTTACCGGCGGGAACACCGGGAATAGGTGCAAACGCCGACGTTTCACGCACTGTCCGTCCACATACATTACTAGAGTGCTTACTGAGTGCGAAGTAAAATTGCGCACATGAGAAGACTAAGGATATCCTGGTCAACCCCTGCAATGTTCCGCTTTGAACACCGAAGCCGATCGACTTTCGGCACCGTAGCGCACCAGCAATGTGCCGCATAGTCGAAAGCCTCCAGCTTGGCAACGCTCTAGGCAAGGATTTCTACTTGTAGGAATGATGGAACAAAGTTGAATAGGCCTCGGATGTTTGAGTATACCCGCTGAAGTACATCAATAGAGGATTGTAAACAGCCTTCCAAAACGGCGGACGTCTGGCTACAGGAGGGCGAGTGGAGAAGCTGTGTATGGTGCGGTGGAATCTCTAGGCGACACGATCCTGAACGTATCTGAGTTAAGTATGTATGCTAGGCGACAAAGGTCTACATCCCTATAGTTGGTTTTGCCGAGGTGCTAACTTTAGCAGTTGTGCTACAACAACTAACTTGAACAAGCTTGGCCGCATCAATTTAGAGAAATGCACGAATTAAACTCAGCCTAGCCAACGCGCCGGCGGGAAGGATTGTGTCAGCCACAGCTGTTCCCTTAGGACTATTAGGCACCGACATAAATAAATCGGAAGGCTCTTGATCGTGCTTCAGTCGCTAATGTTTTCTCCTGCAAATTGTCCTCAGCAAACTTGTCCCGCTGGTTGATTTGCATATCTCACTGTTTTCTCAAATTCTTGATCTCTTCTTCAAATATCCATCCAACCGCCAAGCATGCCGGACACCAAAACGACACGAGCTCGCTCACTGGGCGAGACGTGCCTTCATGGGGTCTGGGTATTTCAAACCATTGCAGCTATTCCAATCTTTCTGATTCTGGGTTTCTGCGCGCTGTCCAACATGCTGTTGAGTAGCTACGGTGCTCTTTACTACTTCATTACCGACTTCGTGTGCTCTATCCTGACTGCCGGTATCCTATTCACCCTTTTCCTGCAAAAGGGGATTAAGAATCCTTCCTGGCTCATGACACTGAGATTGGAAATATTGAAGAGCGGTCTTGCAACTGCTCTCTGGGTCTGGATGCTGATGGACGCAATCTTCGCTTCCGGCTATGACTACAACAATGGGCGGCCAAGAAGGATCAAAGTGGCCATCATCTCATTCACACTACTTCTGTAAGAGTCTTTCGGAGTGCACTATCCTAGCTAAACTTACAGTTTCCTAGGTTGTTATTTTATCCGGCTATTTTCTATGCTCGGTATAAGTGGCGCAGGTCCGGGACTGCGACGGCAGTAACAAATGACGAGGACAATAGTGAACGAGCACCGTTATTGGAGGGAGGAAGTACAAATGCATAAGGTATCTCTGGACTAGTAACCTAATTTTGCCGTCCTGCCGAAATATATCCATGTGCAACGAACCATAATGCCAGGTTTCTAGCCCAAAATCCTAAACGTTGGGAGAGCCCGCGGGCTTTGTTATCACGTCACCCTATTTAGCTGATGGAATGCCGCCGTGGTCACCATCGCCCAACTCCTCCGACTCAACAACTTTGATTCCAGAAGAAGGCTGAGTGCGATCTTGGATCATTGTAATTTGGGCGCCTATACCTTGAGCCTTCGCCTGCCGGAATCTTCTTGCTGGGATACCTGCTTGAAATAGCTCATCCAACTCTTCTAGACTTCTTCCTCGCATCTCCGGCACTAGAAAGTAGACGAAGATGATTGCAAGAATAGAAAAACTGCCATAGACAAAGCCTACTCGCTGTTGCAAGTTTCCCGGTTCACTTTGCACGAATGGGTTGATAAAACTGACCAGAAGGACCACCGTGAAAGACAAGGCCGTAGAAATCCCGACCGTCTTCTCGCGCAGTTGACTTGTTGGGATTTCCGTTGTCACCATCCACGTACAACTGCCCCAGCCAAGCGTGCTAGCAGCGGTCCACACCAGAATGGCTGCGAGAGCACCCTGGGCGGGAGCATCCGTGATAGCACCTGGCCAGAAAGAAGAAAGACCAGACGATGTCCACATGCCAGCCCACATGACGACCGCACAGCCCAACATCAGTGGCCGTCGACCAAGTGAATCAGCAGCTACGAACGCTACTGCCGCCCCAGCGACTGCACACCCGATTCTGGCTGTGTTGGCCTGGAGGGTGTCCGAAATTCCCAGCTGCTTCAGGTAGAGGACACTATAGCTACTAGCGAAAGAGTTTCCTTGCAGTTGCTGTAATACTTGACAGCCAGCAGCGATGAATGTGCGCCGTCCGTTGCTCCCTCGAAAGCAGTCCGCATACGAAGTAGCATTATGATTGGTCTCCTGCTCTTCTATAGACAGCATGATCAGATCAAGCTCGGCGTTCAAATTGCTCTCCGTGGCCCCAGAGCCATGGCGTATGAAGCGCAACGATTGTAATGCATCATTCCGTCGCCGTTTGGATAGCAACCATCGAGGTGACTCTGGGAGGAAGTAGACGAAAAATAGTAAAATCAGGGGGATGAAGCATTGGGCCAGCATCACCACGCGGAATGCCCATTGATCTGTGTAAGCTTTGCTGCACCCATAAACCGTCGCGGTAGACAACAGAACCCCAACTACTTGCCACCATTGGTAGAAGTTCACCAGGGAACCACGAATTGCAGGTGGTGACAGTTCAGCCATGAACGTGGGCACGACGTTGGCCTCAATACCCTACTAAAGATCAGCCTCTTGTTGTCTTTCATAGACACATGCGCGGGGTTCCGGTCTCTGTTCTAACCATGGAGATAGAATTGATCATTCGGCCTGCCATGACCGCCCAAAAGCTCTGAATGGCGTTTTGAACAATCATCCCGACCAGAGCAATGGCGACCAGAAGTACAATCGACCATCTGCGTCCAATTCGACGTCCGATTGCACCAGCGATGCAACACCCGATAACCAAGCCGGCGTTTCCGGTGCCAGAGCCTGCTGACTGCCACGAGGATGGGAGTGCAGTTGCGCCTGGTGGTCCATAGTATGCGATGAACTGGTTCAAGGGGAGCACACAGCTCCACCAACCATTGTCAAACCCGAAGTTGATTGCGCCTGTCTAGAATAAAATGTTTAGTCTGCAAGACAGTCCATCCTCGGTACAGCAAGACTCACGGACATGAAGGAGAATACCATGAACAACCTAGGTGTCATCTCTCTAAAGAGAGGTGTCTCTTTCAAGTTATTAAGAAGCGCCATGCTGAAGTAAAGCCGATTGGAAGGGAAGGTGAATAGACACTACCGTCCACGACGGAGGTTCAAGGCTATACATTCCCCAAGTCCCGTCCAATATCGGAACGCGTCCGACTTCCCGTCGATTACAACGGTAAAGAAAGAGTCAGTTGCCGAATCGTCAAGGATGTGATCGATGCGAAGATGACTATCCAATCAGGGTTTGGCCGGTAGGTATGTTCATCGTTGATTAAGCACGAACTCAGACCCACCTCTCGCCCCGCGGACAAGTTGCACCGCGGGCAACAAAGCAGTTGTGCGACTTCGTCCCCTCTTTCGGCGTGGGGTAACTCAGATTAGATGTACAATGAAAGCACCCTCTTCGGCATGTATGTTGCTCTACGGGAGAGAAGTGGTACCGTAAATGATGAAAAATTAATTCTAATGACCAACCAAAACATCACAAAACCGCCAATGCTTGAACAACGCTTTGCAGACCTAAAACGGGAATTCATCAAACCCGAACATGAGTAGGCTGTGGTTGGATCGTACAAACGTCTCAAAAAAAAAAAACCTTCAGGATAGAAGTGGCAAGGCTCGGCCGAGCCCAACAGGAGGTTATCCTGGAAGTCAAGTGGCAAGACGTGAAGAGAAATGGTAATCAGAAAAACGAGAAACTATTGTTTCTTCATACTAAAGATTTAACAGGTGACAATCTGCCGATGATATCGCACAACAGACAAAAGAAGCTGGGTGTATTCTTTCCAGTGCCGTTGTCCCGGAGGAACAGGCCTTGAAGTGGAAAGAAGATCTTAGAAGGCACACACAAAGACACACGAATGTGGGAGGAAAGCCTCTAAACAACCCACCGTTCTGGTTGCTTTACTAGACCAAGATTCAAGTAGAGTTGCGGTCGCACCCGGATGTAGTCGCCGCCATGGAATCGGTCATGAGGCCATGGCATATTGAAGGCGACTCACTCCCTATTGATATGGCATCACAAGTGAATTATGCTGATCGCTTCAGGATCCGAGCCGTAGGGGAAAGGAGTACAGCCTCGCTGCGCATCTGGACAGCATTACGATTGAGCTGTGGGACGGCCCAAAATACCAATAAAACTAGCACGCCATCTTTGAGGGGCGATGGGAGGAGTGGGACGGATGATGTATGGATGACCGACCAGACGCAAAAACTGACCTATGCCGCCAAAGGGTTCCTGCTCCGCGTTCCGCGTAACGCAGGGATGGCTTAGCTTATGCAGCATTGGACCCGGTCCGGGCACACCGAGGGTCTTGCCGAATCTCAAGCTAAGTATTGTTTACCTGTTGCTCCGACCATTCTTCGTCGATATTGACGCTGATACGCCCGAGCTTAGTCAGCCAACTTTTCCTGGTGCCACGCCTGGTAGGATGCAGTTCTTTCCGACATCGAATTACCATCCTGAGCTTCAGCAATCCACACACGGAGAGTGTCTGTACATACTGTCCATCCAGGGGAATATATGTATTGGCACTGTAATCTAATCCACGAGGATGAAAAGGAGCTGGCACCGAGGATAGTAGTGTCATTACAATGTGTCCACCCCCCTGTGCTCTTATAACATTGAAAACATGTTAAGCATGTGTGCGGCCTTCAGGGCTGCGAAACCTCCGGTGACTTCTATTTGGATTTGGGAGGACGTTTTGAGATGGAAAAGGAAACGAGGACCTTGGCGCTCAGAAGAAGCATATTCTGACACTAACTGGAAGACGAGCTTTGGGCCTAGAACCATTCGATATCGACGAATCTGTATTGACTACCGGCCAAAAGAAGATCAGGATAATGGCGAATGAAGCAGCGAGAAGATATGGTGAGTTGTACAACAACCATGCCAATTTTGAAAATGAAAGCGAGTGAGAAAAGAGATATCAGAGCTTTGTGTGGATAACAAACATATCAGTACGGATCAATTGGTACTGCGCAAAATATCTTAGTGAGTAGGATGCGTTCAAATTAAACTGTCATAGTTTTACTGATACTAGAGTCTACAAATGAAGATTGTGTTCCCCAGGCTTTCGTATCGTGATTATTCCACCAGCCAATGCCACCCCTTTGCATGTGAATTTGCATCACTTATATAACCGCAGCCCGTCCTGTAGGAAGGCTTTCAAGTGGGGTTGGTTTGAAGCGGTCCCTTCAGACAAGTTGTGGTGATCAGATAGAGACAATACCGTCCAGCCAGTCGAAGGCGGCCTGTGCCAAATAAGGTTCGGCACCAAGTTGGCAATGCAGCCCTGCTCCAAGGTTCATTGGAAATAATTGAAAAGTCGCATCGCGCCGCCCACTAGCGTTGTAGTAACGTGCCAAGACGTCTTCTTGTCCTCCTACCAAGTCATCGTCCTCTCCTTTGCCAACCCAGCCATATGCGCTGATGTTATTGACCAACTCCTGTGTGAGTGCAAACTCACCCAATTGAGACAACCAATCATAGTATGATGTCGTGTTAAAGGCCCATAGCCCCTGGCTAGTGAACCACTTGAATAGAGTTGAGGTATCAGGCTGATCCAATGCGCTGCTAACAACTTTGTCGAAAAAGCTTGCGTTGCTAGACTTGAAAAGAGTTGTAAGTTCGTCTGGAAACTTGTCAAGGACAGCGGCCTGCATGTCGACTAAGCCGTCAATAGAAAAAACTGCTTTGAAGCGGTGTTCGCGACTTGCAGCTCTTGGTGCTAGTTGACCTCCGAAGGACAGCCCAATGAGAGCCAAGTTGTTCATGTCGACATCGTCGCGTTGGGAAAGGTAGTCAACAACAGGGGTGACCACATCCCACCACTCAGGAATGAAGCCAGCCTTCTGCTTGCGTCGGACTGTCGGTTGGCCCGGTCCTTCGTATGTAACGAAATTGTACCCACGATCCGTTGCTTCCTTGCCCAGAGCATGCCAACTATCTTCCTGAGCTGCATCATATCCACTACCGACCACTATCGTGGGTAGCTTTGTCGCATTCCCCGCATTAGCCTTGAAAAAGTACCCTGGAATATCGTAGCTCGGTCCGGATACGCTGTATAGTTCTCCGGGAATCGGCAAGAGGGATATAGCTTCGTGAAAGTCCTCCAGTGACTTTTCGAATGTATCGTACAGACGTGGATCGCTGGAATTTCCAGTCAAGAAGAAACTAGAAAACCGGTAATAAGATGATGCCCGAAACAGCGCTTCGCGCTTGGACGTTGCCGATTTGGCCTGAGTAGCTAAGTCGTGTATACGCATGCCAAGCCAGTTGAATTCGTTATACCAACTTTCAAAGTCTCCTGGCAAAATCTGGCTCGCAGCACGGAGAACCTCGCTCGTAGCGGTGCCTCCGCCATTGGCCAGAGCAAGAATTTCGGTCAGGATAAACGAGAACTCCTCGTCAGTGCTAAGAGGATAAATCGTTGTAGTGGAATTTTCAGTGCCATTGTATGCTGCCTGTGAGATACAAGGTCTCAGTGAGTTTTCCAAGGTTGACTTCATTAGATTCATACCTGCGTAATCGACAACAGGCCTATGAGTAAGGACAGGCTGCGACTGATTTTCATGATGCTTACGTCGGCAAAGTTGGATGATGACCGTCAATTACTATAGACCAAGAACATTTGGTTGAGACCGAAGTCTGATCAGTTGGAAAAGCCAAGCGTTCTTATACCTGGGTGCTCTGGATATACTGACTGCAATCCCATGCTCACAGTGTCCGCGCAAGTAGTGACGCGTTTCCTGCAAGCGGTCATAAGCATCAGGATACTGGCGGCCTCTTCTTACTGTGCCTCAATGTTCGCACTCGCTTAGCCCTGCATAAATAGTGAGATATGGCCAACTTGGGTGAGGTAGTAAGCAGCGCACCAAAGCTGACCTACCCCCGCAATGATGCCACCGATCAGAACCACAGTCTCTTCCAGGAGACAATGAAGTCCATGAACTGACAGGAGCGCGCGGAAAAAAAATTGGAACATCTAGGAGAAGGAGGCAACCAGAGACTGGTGGTGGCATTGTGACACGAAGCATGGACATACATGATCCGCTCAAATACATGATTGGTGTTACCGCAGACTTACAGCGGTAACACCAATCATATTGGCGGGCATTGTCCGTTTCTTAGATCATTTACATGCGATGAGGCCCTTGTGATCGGATGATCCCCGCTAGAAAATTGTTAAGTCAATACGCGAAGATACGCGAAGATATCAACACCAAGTACAAGCACTCGCCAGCCCGGCTCGGGACATATTCGTCAGAGCTATAGCAAGCCAAGAAAGCCAAGACTTGTAGTCAACATTATAGAGTATAGATGCATGGTGTCGCCAATGGTAGTTTATTGATGGGAAAAATCCACGCACAATTCTGTGCATATTCGGTGCGATTACACGGGTACAAATTCTATCGCTACAGCCGGCTCGCACTCTCCTTGTCATTCTGACCGCCGCCCCGTTTCGCTAGATTTCTGGCAGCACTAAGAATCATGGCCACATGATGACTAAGTGCCACTACCTCCTGCTCCTCATTCATAATGATGACTTCCAGATCCTTCCTCCCATTGTGAATGAGCTTGGACTGGATCCTGATAAACATCCACTGCGCTCCCTCCTCAGGTAAAAGCCTCTTGACATCTAGATTCAATGCGAGTGTCGGATACCAATGCATGGTTAACTCTTTTTTCCCGATTCCCGCTTTCTGTATTGCCTCCTCGTCTTCGCTATAAGATTCGACCATTTGAGGGAACATATCGCTCAATAGGCCTAAACAGGTATTGGTAAAGCATTCCCCGTTCTTGAACTTGATCCACTGGTCCATAACACCTCGCTCTGCTCGACCTTGCTTGGGAATAAAGAAATCCATGTTGACAGATGCTTTGCGGAAATCCGGGCGTGGAGACTTCCACTGAGTCCATGTGCCGTCAGTGCCATGGGCGAGGAGTTGCTTCAGGTCTGCAGGCTCAGGGCTCGGGCTCAGCCTCCACGCTGTTGGCAATGAGAGCCCGGATTCGGCTGTGATGTTCGCATGCGTCAACACCGCGATGACCTCATCGCGCCCATCTTGGGTGAGGGTCAGCTGAACCGTGGACGTCTGCCGTCCAAGCTTGATGTCCTTGACCTTAACTATAGCGGGTCCCACAGAAGTGCGTTGCACAAAGTCGACGTGAAGCGTGATGCAGTCCGGCTGGTTCTGCGATCGCAGCGTCGTTGAGAAATGATGCTTGGCGACGGCCTGGAGGACCGATGTCACTACGCCTCCATGTGGCACTACCCAAAGTCAGTCCAGCTCTGCCTTGCGACCAAGCAGGGTGGGCAAGTAGCTACCAGATCCAATACTCCATTCAGTTAGGAGTCCAACCCTATACGAATGAGAGTCGACCGGCTCGACTTTCAATACCTCCGCGAACGAAGCCATGGTAATACGACTGCAGAGCTCCGAGAAGAAAGAGGGGCCAAGGCAATCATCCGCGTTTTCAGATGCGAGACTGAGAAGCCACAGGCGCTCTTCGAAATGACCCTCGGAAATGTATAAAAGCTCTTTGTGAACCTGGAACAAGAATGTCAATGGCTGACATGCTTTGAACAATTGTTGCAAGGGGGGCGCACGCTAGCGCTCAAGGAACCTCGGTAAATGCACCAAGAACACACTGGGCACTGATCGCCAGGCACTTGGGTTACCCCGCTTAGGTGGTACCAAGGCTTGCATGTTCACTGCTTTCCGACATCACTGTTTCTTCAAGCAATGGACCCATCTTACGGAATCTTCATAGCGTACTGATTAGCAATGCAATGTGCATATGGCCAAGGGAAATGTGCAGATTAGATTCATTACGTCTGTCTTGTTCTTGAATTATGTGGTATGGAGTGAAGCATAACAGCCTAGCGATTGTCGCGTACTTATAGGTAGGTAGGCAGGAGGCTTCAGGACAGAATACGTCGCAGACTATAAACTGACCTAGAGCCCATGAAAAGCAATAAGATTGCTTATACTCCTACTCGGAACCTTCTATTGCGATGATTTCCCAAATGTTTCCTCGTGCGTAGGACTCTCGGCATTCTCGTGGTGTGCCAATATTCCTGCCTCTGAGTCCAAAACCCTCTCCCCTTTCTTAGCAGCTGCGATCAAGTCGGGCTGCTCAGCTTTGAGCCGGGCGAAGGTTTTCTCGGCATCCCAAACCCATGGTGTATGGGCTGCAAATAACAAGTCCATCTCTTCTAGAGTTCTCTGATTGCTCTCTGGGTATAAAGCCCATACAACAGGAATGGCAAGGAAGTTGCACGCGCCAAAGATGTGCAGTGTGTTCTCGCCGATGGCGTTGAACATCACCGGGCATAGCAAGGTCAGCCATCCATTTCCGATACTCCACCCAAAGACACCCCAAGCGTTTCCTTTAGCTCGAACTTGAAGAGGGAAGATCTCGGCTGCAAAGCTTTGCGTCAGTACGCCAATGGATAGAAGCGATGGCACTGGCAATCACTTACCGGGGTACAACCAAGGAACTGTAAGCCAGGTAGCTCCAAAGACTGATGTGAATATGAAGACGAACGATGCTGCAGCAGCCCCGTATGAGTTCGCCTGCGAGAGGTTCCCATCCCTCGTCGCATTCTGGCCCAGTCGAGAGAACGCGCCAGCCAAAAACATTGCAATGCCCTGTCCAACCGCGCCCCAATAGAGCGTCCACCGTCGCCCGATGCGGTCCAATGTGAAGACACAGATCAGAGTGGCGAACATGTAGAAAATGTTATTCAGACCGCTAATCCACTGGCTCTTGATGGTGTCAAAACCAGCGATACGAAAGATGGTTGGGGCGTCTGCAGAGAAGAAATATGTCAGCCATGTATTTCCAACTTCTTTCGCAGAGCATTGAGTCGATGCCTGTGATGGGTATGTCGAGGGATATTTCAGATACCAGTTGCTTCAACTAGGATCATCAACAGTTTACTGGACTGCAAGAGAACAAACAATATGGAATATTGGGGGTACCGACAAATTGTGACGCCAGCGATCCCAACCCACTCTTGTATGATCTGGAGCCAGATCACGAGTTGAACACGCCTGCCAGTGTGTAGCTCTCCAGAACCTATCCCGAAGAACATGTGATAGTACGAATTCTGCTTCGACTCCCTCGACTCAAGCTGTACGATGTTGCGAATATCGTGATACTCTAAATCCGCTCGCTTAGCATCGTCTCCGGTCGTTCCCCGGAGGCGATGAAGTATATATCGTGCCTCTTCGTCCCGGCCCACTTTGACTAGCCATCTGGGTGACTCAGGGAAGAACCAGACGGCTCCAAGTAAGACTAGCAGAGGTATGATCTGGAAAGCGATAGGGAACCGCCATCGGATAGCTGAATTGCCATTATCAATGAAGGACAGTCCGAATTCTAGCCAATACGCTACCACGACACCAAAGATGTTGAGGGTGAACTCAATGGCGATGAACTGTCCACGCGAAGTGTGCTCCGCCGTTTCGGTAGCCCAAACAGGAACGATGGCATTCAGAATGCCAGTTCCGATGCCATTCACAGCTCGTGCTAGGAGCTGTTAGTCATCCAAATCATGAACATTGATTAGAGAGAAGACCTGCCACATATCATCCAATCATGATTCATCGCCGAACATTGCAAACTAGCGCCAATTATCGCCCACACAGAACCGACCGCAATTGTTTTGATTCTGCCAACCTTGTCACCAATCCAGCCACCCAGCAGGCAGCCAAATAGTGTCCCAAGGTAATACACAGATACAATGCCTCCCTGCAGCAGACTGTTGGTCACAATGGGCTCTTCCGTGACGGGGTCAACATAGCCGAAACCCATCAAGTCGATGTAATCTTTGGCGTTATTCACACCACCTGGATGATCGGAGTCAGTATCTTCAACCTGGAGCCAATTTCGGGCCCGTCAGTATTTCCCATTTTTTGTGACGTAGAAATTCGCCTTCGGAGGGTACATGTTGACTTTCAACCTCAACTTACCCATCATTCCTATTTATTATTAGCCGCCGATACTTGGGCAGTCAATGGGAATCGTCAAGCGAATTCACTAACCTTGATCATATCCGAAAAAGAAGATGGAGAGGGCCGCAATACAGTTGATCGCAATAAGCAGGCGGCGCTTCTCAAGCACGTTGGCTACATTGAATCCCGGAAGCCGTTCCATCTTAGCTATAGACGGCCTACCCGTCATAAGGATGCGTTGGGTCAAATTGGTCGTGGGACAGGCAATCAGGATCACGGAGATGATGATGAATTCTGGCGCGGGGCCGCTGTGCAAATAAATGCAAGGTAACCCAGATTTGCCTTTCGGGATCCATCCCACCGCCTGCCCCGAGACGAGCCCATCGTGTCATTTGGACATTGACAGGCCTGTCGGCATCTTCGCCGAACCCCAGAGATAGCTTGGCGCCGAGTCATCGTGCCACACGGGTCTCCGCAAAGCTTGGGTTAAGCCACTGCCAGTTGAGCCGCTTGTTGGGCTCCATGCAATCCGGTTGGCTGTCATTCTTCCTGTGCGGTAGAGTTGTGCGATTAGTGGCCGATCCCCTCCTATGCGCGCCAATCAACTCCCTCGCATCCCCATCAGTGCGCCAAGTTCGGGTGGGGGTTGCACTCCACGAACACCAAGCAACCTCGGCGTCTTCCGGTGGTATAGTTCAAGTTTGTCACGAAGGGCTCATTGACGTCACTGGGAACAGATTTCTGGATTACAAGAAAGATTTTACATGAAACTAGAGCGATCAGTTTCCAGAAGCACAAGTCACGTCCAAGAGCAAGCCCTATACCCAACGATTTTCGCAATGATCATGTTTCCTTCGTTCTCGCACACCATATATGCAAATGTGAAAGTCAGTATTGTTTCCAGCGCCCGTTCTAGCGACCCTCCAGGTTTTCAGGGGTGCAAAACAGTTTGTCTGAGTTTAACGCCCTTAATAGACACATACAGTCCACTCATAGATACCACTGTCCCAGCTCCACTCTTCAACACCCGCAGTCTCAACGAAGGACAACTCCTTTATCCAGTCCGTTCCGCTTTTTACTCATAAACACCACCCCACTCGTCTCTGTACCAGTTCACCTTCGGGTCATTGAGGCATTCTCCGACGGTGACGGCCTTGTAGCCACGTTGCTTGACGAACTTGATCACGGCAGGAACAAGGGACGTGGCCGTCAACTCATGGATATCATGGTTTAGCACAATGTACGAGCCTGTGCCATTGGGTCCCATTTGCTTGTCTATCTTGTTGATAGACTTCTGGATTAGTCCCTTCTTCTGGTGTTTGTAGTCTAGTGAGTCCAGGTTGAACTGGATGATGTGGTAACCAAGATTTTCCATGACCTCGGCGCATGCCTTCGGGCATATGGCAAAAGGGGGCCGCATGTATCTTGGGACCTTCTTGAAAATCTTCATGAACGCCTTCTCATTGAATCTCATCTCGTCTTCGATCTCTTTGGCGCTGACCTTGCCAAAGTTCTTGTGAATCCAGGAGTGGCTGCCAATCTGGTGGCCGGCCTTGTCGAGCTTGCGGATGAGTGCTGGCCACGGGCCGGAGTCGATCTTACGGCCAAGATTGTAGCCTGTCATGAAGAACGTCACCCTCATGTTCTCTTTCTCAAAGGCGCGTGCGATGTTGGCTGTAAAATTGGAGGGGCCGTCGTCGAAGGTGAGTGCTACATGGCCTCGATTGGCACATTGCCATACACCAGCGCCGCCATATAGCACTGGCCCGATGTGAGCGCGATCCAAGTCCATTTCTGCACCGCTAGGCCCGGCATGGTACTCTGGATCTTTCAAAACGGAGCTCGGATTGTCTTGCCAAACCCAGCTGGTGGAGTTGCCTAAAGCAGGTGTTGCGAGCGCAAACCCGGCAGCGGCGTAAAGAAAGCACCGCATCGCGCCGGATTTTCAGAGACGGTCAATGAGTATGTCACTACTACCTGAGAATGAGAAGAAGGAGGAGGAAAGGGCCAGCAAGACAGAGGGTGTCAACATTATATGTACTTTCCAATACATCACGGCCAACTTGAGGCAATTACTGATACACCAGTGTACGTTGACGTACAGCGGAGAGGTGCGTTTCGTGCCGATTGCTATTCCGTGGTCTACAATGCATGTTGTGAGAAATTGGAAGCCTCAATCTTTCTCACGGTGGAGCCTCGTCATTTGTATGGGCAAACCTAGATAGACACGCCAGTTGAGACACGTCTAAAGAAAGCGCTAAGATAGTGTTGTGCACATCTGTGAGGTTAGATGTTGTATCATTTCTCAGTCTCGTAAATGGATATCCGGAGGCTCTTTCACGGCCGAATGGAAATCAGGCAAGGATAAATAGAACTTCAGGCCCCCAAAAGATAGTTATTTTGGCATCTGTTATTGTGAGTCTTCGGTGAAGCAACAACGCAGTGGTACCAACTGGCCGTTAGTGGTATCGGCTTTTCAGGAGTATGGGCCATCAAGGTTGAACCTGGCTGAGATGGTTTTCTCGTAAGAGGTTGTAGGTGTTCAGTTTACTACTAGGCTTCGCAGCTTAGTCGGCGGTTCGAGCCACTCATGACCATACCAATTACGGCAGGAGCCAATCCTAGCCAACTCGGCCCCAAGAATCTACACAAAGCCACTATAGACCGTCAAAACCAGAAAACGGCCGCAAGCGAGAACTTACTTCCAGTGTGTTGAGGAACGCCTACGCCAAGCCTTCATGTCATGGGCATTAGTTTGTTAATGCCTCATTATTTAGTTGCATCTTCCAATTCAACAAGTATGGTATAGTTATCGCTATATTTTTGAGCCTGAGGGAATCAAAGCTATCAATACACTATTCCAAGCTACATCAAAAAAGAAACGGGTTTTCATATCATGATATTTTCTACGAAGTTGCAGCTGCGGATTTAATCAAATTCAGGAACCAATTTATCCAAGAGCAGCGTTGGGTATCTCCTCTCCATACTGTAGATGCCATGCTATGTCTTTGGACGTATGTCGCGGAACGTGTCTAGAACTATCTACCGCCTCTTCAGATAGCAATGCGGCTCGAATGTCTACGGTCTCATATGAGCCGTTTAAATCATATGACAAAAGAAATATAGCGCAATCTATCTAGTGAATACCTGTGGCTTCGCAGTGGTTTCTCGCCGCTGATAGCATTCAGTTCTGACTCCAAAATGGTTATTCTGCTCGTAATCAAAACTGGCCATGACAGGTCCCCAAATGTACTCTTGGTTGGCGGGCCGAGTATGACAGTCGAGCGGCAATTGAACGACTGGAGGATGAACGACTGGAGCTTGAACGACGAGGAATCCTGACGTCTGAAGAATCATCACTCATGTTTTTGGAATGAGTCGAGCGCCCTGGCATCTCCGGGCCAACAGCACGATCCTGGGTTTTGGTTCTGGACATTCTGACCGTAGAAGGAGTACCACGAATAGCATGTGTTATCTGCTCGTAGGATTCAGGAGCCACTGTGGAGCAACTCAGGCGTCTAGGTATAAGCGGCTCAGCGGTGAAGGGGGTGGCTAGGCGCTCTATTTGATTCTCCTCGTCAGGTACCTGAGAACCGACAATTTTCTCGTTGTTGTTCAGTGCGTCTTCAAGACGCTGGTGCTGCTCGTCGGCATTGGGCTCCTCGGCTTCGCCGGTCTCTGCGATGACCTTTCTTGTCTTTCCCCAGCCGAAGTTATCCATGTTCCTAATAGCGTAGACTGTAACGCCAATGTTAATGAAAGGACCCATAAGTGTAAAGATTGACAGTCCCAAGAGGAACTGGCATCTTTCGAGGGTGTTTCGAGGCATCCAGATAACCATGGTCAAATAGTAGCAGAGTGGAATGATCATAATGATTGCAAAAATCAGAATGATCCACCAAGGCTGGTCTGTGTGGTGGTCAGCAACAAAGGATTTCAGAAGGTATGATTCCTGTTCAGCAACTTACGGAGAAAAGCATAGATCATGCAACCTAGACTTGCAATGACGAACGGATTGAGTAACCACGTCAGGACATTGGAGAAGGCAACGATTCGTTCCCACCAATTGAAACTCCATAAGGGGGCTCTAGTGAAGAGCATAAGATCGTTTGAAGTGGCACCGAGCGTCCAACGTCTCCTCTGGCTTAGAAATACCTTGATGGAGTGGGGCACGTCGGTGTACGCCCTGGCTCGAAGGGCTTGTCGTGTTTGCGCCTTTGGACTCTCCATCAGCATCAGGCAAACGTGATTGCGGTCCTCAGAGGCAGTGGCCCGAATACGGCGGATAATGCCATCCGTCGGCTTGGGGTGGTATCCGAAGAGGTCGATGAGAACCCTATCACCACAAGTTTCCTCGCATACCTTCAGAAGTTGACAACAGCCTGGTAGGCAAGACACCTTATGAGTAACCATGCTTTGATGAAGTCTGCGCAGGGCTTGCGCGATAGTGTACTCAGCAGATTGGTAGATGGACCAGAAGTTCCAGTTACCATGGAGGAAGTCAACTGCTACATAGCCACAGACGCCGACAGTGTGGGGGTAGTGGCTCTCTTCAACAAGGTGCGAGATACAGTCTTCTTCGAAAACGGTGTCGGCATCCATTCCGATCAAGATGTCGACCCGGTCGAAGCCGGCTTCATTCTGTAACCAATCTGCCATGGATGTGAAAAAGGTTGGTGAGAAGACTACCTTCGGTCTCTCGTTTCGGCGGTTGAAGTTGAAAACGAAAGACCGACTGACAATCAGACTGTCGCGTTTACCTTGATTCTGCTGCTTGATGATGCAGAAGAAAGGAACACCTTTGTATATGCCCTTTAAACATTCGACATCCATTGACTGGCCGTCCCACGCCATGTAAGCAGCACGTATCGTCCTTCGTGAAGTCTGCGGGCTAGCGAGAATGTCCTCGGCAAGATATTGAGCAGTTGTTTTCTCCATGCCCGGACCACGAACCTTGCCATCGCATACCACCATGATGGCCTTTTGATGTTGTTCAATATGTACTTGGCTGACAAGAGAATCCAACGATCGTGTGCACTCCTCGAAGGTCTCGTTGTAGCAGGGCATCAGCAACACCATGGACTCGGGGGTGGCAGGAATTTCTTTTTTTGGCTTGAAGACCAAGTTCTTGAGACTATAAATGATGATCATGAAGATCATGATGCAGTTCAGAACCAAGGGTAATGAGATGAACGGCAAGTATATGTAGTAGTACTGAGCCCAGTACCAACTGGAGAAAATCAACATGAAGCTGCCAAGCGTTAGTATAATGTCCGGAGACTAATGGGGAAGGGGAACTTGCTTGGCGGAGAAATCGAAGGCTGTCATGAGCCACTTTTGAATCCGAACCTTCCGTTGGCCTTTTTGGATGACTTCTGGATTGATAGCTGCGGCGGCCTCTGCCGCAGTTTTCTCGTTCAGTAGTAGGGGAGGGGCGTGGGGTGAATCCTCGACTGCGCTGGTGGACAGGTCCCTGGAGGATGGTTGATGGATTGCCGAACTACTACCATGAGTAAACCCAATTCTATGGTCTCTTGCCAGTATTATTCTAAGGTCGTGGTTGTCTGCATCTGACGGCCCTCGATGTTTCGAAACCTTTCGTCTTCGATCCTCGCGGTAGGATGGAAAAGAAGGCTGATCTGGTTCATGGCGACTATTTCGCTCTGAATAGATTGAAGACGCATCTTCGGATTCATCTGATGAAGTTTGTGTTCCCCGATTAATTGAGGCTGAGCACGGCCTCGACGTTGACTGCTGCGGTTGAAGTTGACGCCCTGGCGTGCCCTAGACAGTGTTGTGGTTAGTGAACGACCGCGCGACAATTGCGCTGCTACTTACTGCGATTACCCGATGAGAGCTTTGCCTGGAAAGGGTTGATACTGAGTGATAAGAGCGACCAGAGCCTTGAAGCGACTCGCTTGGATCCTCGAATGGGTTGTTGGTCTCATGGAAAGAGCTATGGCGCCCAGTCGTGGTTGAATCCATTATATGGGATCAGCCAGGAAACACCAAGGCAATATTCCAGAGGCGCCTTATCAGTATAGCAACTGGGCTTGGAGACCTCAGCTGCGACTGGCGTTGTTCTTGAGTGTAGAAAGTGACTCCGTGGTGATGCTCACCAGATGTAATAGCAAATTAGAGCCATCGGAAATCGGACCATGGACACAAAGAGGACGATCAGATGTCCACAGAACGTACGATTTTACGACAAACAGCAAATTATGAACCTTCACTTCCCAAAGAAAACACGATGAAAAACGCGCAGTAGCAAAATTCCAGCGTGTGGGAGCGCGTTTCGCCAACTAAGTTAGGCTTGGAGCCGATAAAGCCTACCCGTCCATACTTTAATGTATGAACATATTATTAACTCGCTTGGCTGACTGCAGTCCTATGTTTCTCGCCGCTATCACATTCAGCTGGGGTCAGCAACCTCAAGGTCGCCATCTAGAGTAAACTGCGGCCAAATATGAAGCTCTCTGAAAGTTATTCTTCCAACACAATCTTTCCCAACCGGTTTCCTGACGAGATACTAGCAAGAGACACTGGATCGTGATGCCAGAAATACCACGCAAATTAAAAGTTCCAGCCGGGGCTAGAACTGGGTGATGGGAAATTCTTGCAGTTCCTTTATGTAACAAGAAACTGTTGCTGGGCCGTATGATGCCTTTTATTGGGTTGGATCCTGCTTGAGTCCGGCTGTTTGTACCTGCATAAGGTCCCAAATTCCTCGTTTTGCAATGCAGACTGTTCATTGAGTACCTGAAATCAACCGTGGAGGAGTTCAATCCACTCAAATTTATGGGCCATAGCGAAAGTCTGGCCCAATCAACACCTCGCTTTGAAGCATGCCATTCAGAGCTAGCTGCGATAGAGTTACGCCACGAAGCTTGAATGAATACTTCAGAACGGCTACTTGCTCGCACGAACATAATACCGTGGCCTGAAAATAAAAAACAATACAATGCAATCCTGTTTTCCTCAAGTAATGAAAGCTGACCAATCTATATAAATAAGGGTTATATTGCTATCGAAGAAATAACACGTATAAGCTCGCCGCGGCCTCTTCTCGTCCTCAAACGGGCTTGAATTTCGTGCTCTATTGAGAGGGGGAGGAGATGAAGAAATGTGATATGTGCAGCTCTATTTGGCTTCCCTTAATAGCGCTGTGAGGAAGAACAGAGTTCGGAGTCTTTGAGGAAACATTAGTAAGAACTGCAAGACGGTGGGTATGGAAAGGCCGCGAACATACCTTGAGAAAGGTTGGAATACCAAGCACTTAGAATACCTTGGATATTGTCGACTGGACGCTGCATTCGGGAAAATATGAAATGCAGCCACTCAAGTGTTCCATGTGGATGCATAACCTTCTCGAGATTAGTGGGATCTCGACCCCAGTGCTGGACAAACCCTTGAGCGAAAGTTCTATATTTCTGAACGTTTAAAGGTGCGACTTGAGCCAGTTTCTAATCTTTGATTTTGGAAAATCCCACGCAGAATTGTTCTACAGCTTTTCTCGTTGCTATTCGTTGTAGAGGAGGTGCACGTCGATCGTTCGATTCATTCTTTTTCAAATCTGCTAGCTTGTTGTTGTGAAGATCAGAAATGGCTTCGACCTCTGCGGTCTCTCGTTCTCCGTATTCTACAACACACCCCGTCCTTGTTGTAAACAGTTTAGCGGACCCCAAGCCCAGTCAGCAGACAACGCCTCCCCTTACCCCTCCAGCCGGAAATCGAAAAGACAGTCTGCTTGATTTCAATGACCTCACGCTCTCTCAATTCGCGGTCAGCCAGGACGAGGAGCCCCTAGTCGCAGTGCTCGGTTGCGGTTACGTTGGAACGAACCTCATTGGCGAGTTCAGAGGTCACTACAATGTGTTAGGATTCGACATTTCCCTCAAGCAGATTGAAATCGCCAAGGGCGTCCATGGGGGCGAAGGCAGTCGAGCGAGTTTCACCGTCGCACCTGAAGACCTGTCGAAGGCCACACATTTCCTAGTCTCAGTACCAACACTGCTTCTGGAGGATAAGAGCATCGACACTTCATATGTCAGAAGTGCTCTGGAGTTGATCTCAAAACATGCCCGGCAGGGTTCCACGATCGTCATTGAAAGCTCCGTCGCCGTGGGCATGACGAGACAGCTAGTGGGGCCTTTGGCAAAGGAAAGGGGCTTCTTCGCCGGCATGTCTCCAGAGGTAGGTAATCGAGTTCTGCTTTTTTGATTGGGTAACTAACAAACCAACAGAGAGTCGATCCCGGTCGTACGGATCCTCCCATGCACACGATCCCGAAAGTGGTCTCTGGGTTAGATGACGTTGTACCTGGCTCACTCAGCGCCATCTCCCGCTTGTATTCCCGTGTCTTCGATACCATTTTCCCCGTATCAAAACCAGAGGTCGCGGAAATGATGAAATTGTATGAGAATTGCCAACGAATGGTTTGCATCGCATATGCCAACGAGATGGCAGATGCCTGCGTCCCACATGGCATAGATCCCTGGGAAGTCTGCCGGGCAGCGTCAACCAAGCCATTTGGATATATGCCTTTCACGCCAAGCTTAGGCGTCGGAGGGCATTGCATTCCGGTGAACCCGTATTACCTTCTTTCCAACAGCGATTTCCCGTTACTGAAGAACGCTACCGAGAAGATGTGGCAGCGACCGGCAGCCGTTGGTCAGAAAGCACTCGACGCCCTCTTCAATGCCCAAAATGAGGAGGATGTGTTGTTGCGTCCTTCAGTGCCACACATCGACTCTGGAATCGACGTTACGTTCGACGCCGCCGATGAGAAGTTCCACATCAAGAAGCCTGATGGCGCTGATGACCATGACAAATTTTCTGAAACAACGGCAGTTCAAAGCCGCAGAAGCTCAGTGGACTCAGCATCGACTCTTTCATCCCGAGCCCGCGTCCTCGTTGTGGGCATGGGGTTCAAGCCTGGTCAGAGTGTACTGAGCAACTCTCCAGGAGTCCAGCTAACGCAGTCTCTGGCCGACTCGGGCCGCGCGGACGTCATGTTTGCAGATCCTTTAGTGAAGCAATCGGCTATTCCGCTCATTCCTCGACTTGACGATGAATCCTGGAACAAGCACATGCTCGAGACATTCGACATGATCATTGTTGCGATCAAGCAGACGGGAGTGGATCTTAGCATCCTAGAGGAGCTAGAGGGTGTCAAGGTGCAGAAATGGTACGCATAGGCCTTTCGATTATACTCCTGGGCAGGTACCTGACTTTGCATTGTTCTTTTGGCGTTCAAAGTGGCATGGACTCCGTGGTAGGAATTCAGGACTTGGGGCAGTCGTTCATTCGAGGCCGACCATCACTCGCACTGATGACCTCACGATCCGGCGCGGGATTAAAAGTTGTATCATTAGTTGTATACCTACCAAGGTACATATTGTAATTTCCCCTTGCTGGTTTCGTAGTACCGTAGGTCCCTAAAAGTTAAGTAACCTCTAATGCTGGCATCTGCCTTAGCTGCTTCAGGCTTATTATGGTAGTGGCATGGGTGGATACAATACCCGTAAAGGCGCTATTACTGTACAGAGTAGTGAAAGTTACGCAGTACTGCTAACATCGCCCCAACAGCATCCATGGCAGTACACATGTGCCCTTAAATACCTGGGCAAATGCTCACCGCCGTGTCCATCGAGACAAGAGATTTCGACGCCATCGGTTTGGAGTACATCAGCGGTGCGATGTCCCTTTGTACAACGATTCAGAGTCTGCTTGAACCATGGAATCATTCCCTAGCGCCGGTAGAGGCCCGTATACGAGGGCGTTGACGTACCTAAGTTAGTGTGTCTGTCCGCCGGCTGCTGTCCAAGTCGCCGTTTCAAGTTCAACCTGCGCACCCATTGGGCTGCGGACTGCAGCTGCGTCTTGTGGAACCAACGCAGCCAAACATCATGTATTTGCGCAATCGTTTTCGTTGGCGCCGAAGCACTCCTGTTTGTTGTCACTTTTCATGTACAGAGACTCATTAACGCCCTCGGCTGCCAATACATCACCAAAGAAGACATACAGACACGACTCACCACCTACCTGCGCCTGCAATCGTCCCCCACCATACGCACCCTAAGCTCATGAAGTGAGACCACGCGGCGTAGTCCCATCATTTCTCCTTGTTCCGCCCTGATCTACATAATCACAGGTTTTCGGGGTTGTGGCATGTGACAATGGCTTCCCATCAATTCATCAACGGCGTCTACTACCCGTGTTGGCGCATCTATCGTGGCCATGCACCGTCATCTCTTCAACTGGATGCCATCTCACACGTTTACTATGCTTTCGTGCTTGTCAATCACGATGGTACGCTCCGCTTCCTCGATGAACACGCCGACTGTGCCATAGCAGCTGATGGCGAGAAGGGGTGCCTCTCGGCGCTTGCCAAACTCAAGTCACAACGCCCAGGACTGAAGACTCTTGTGTCAATTGGAGGCGGTAGCGGAAGCGCCGAGTTTCCAGTGATGGCTGCCAACCCAGCTGCCCGTGTTACTTTCGCACGATCCTGCAGAGAGTTCGTTGAGAGATGGCACCTGGACGGTGTAGATATTGATTGGGAACACCCAGAGACACCACATGACGGGGTCAACTACATGGCTATGCTGAGGGATCTACGCCAAGCGCTGCCCTCTCCATGGTTTCAGATATCTACTGCGTTGCCCGTAGGCCAGTATTGCCTAAAGCACATTGACCTCGCTGCCACAGGCCAGCTTCTCGACTGCCTCAACCTCATGGGTTACGATTTCAACGGACCTTGGACTGATGTCTGCGGCCATCACGCGCAGCTGCTCCCGCCGGCCGGTAGGCTCGAGCATGTGTACCCCCGGTTAAGGAATTCTTGCCACGGGGGCGTCGAGTACATCCTCTCGCGCGGGTTCCCAGCCAGGAAGCTTGTGCTCGGGATCCCCGTTTACGCCAGAGCTTTCGAAGGAGCACACGGCATTGGCCAACCCTTCAAAGCAGCCCATGAGCTTGAGTATAATGAGTTGCCTCCAGAGTGGATTCAGCGGGTTTCTGTGGATCGCCATGCTGGGGCAGCGAGTTTTGTGGATAACTCAGTGGGTGGCAAGGGGTTTGTCAGCTTCGACGTCCCTGCTACTGTTGAACGGAAAGCACAGTATGTGAGAGAAATGGGGCTAGGTGGTCTTTTTTATTGGACCGGTGTAGGTGATGTAAAGGGCCCCGATAGCTTGGTGCGCACTGGATACCGAGCCCTGCATGGCATCCCTCAACCAGCATAATAGCACTCGATTGCAGCCATGAAGATGACAGGTGGTTGGAAATCCTACTACAACCACCAGAAGTTCATAGCCGTGTCACCCTTCAGCCTCAACATCAATATTAACGCATTTCTACATAGGAAAGCCGTGTCTGCAAAGGCTAGTTTTCTCGCGATGATACGTAGGCGTAGTACGGGAAGCGGCCATTCTAGAGAAGCGCGAGATGCTTGCTAATAGCAACTGTCTCACATGACTTGACTGTGGACCTTCAGGTCATGGAAAAACTCTATAATCTAGAAATAATGTATGGAGAACCTGGATCATGGTAGCATGGCCCGTATTCCAAGGGAAACAGACCGTTATGTCAAGGAGGTGAAGACAAAACTGAGTGAAATGTTGACTGTTTTGTGCAGCAGCACTACGGTAGCAGCTTGGCAAAGTTCCAATCTTACCTCATTCCAAATTGGCGTTCGACGTCGGAGGTGAACACAAGTGTTAGTTATTCACAACCGTCTAGGTCTATATCAAAGCATGGAGGAACTCGATGACGCAAAGGCGAATTTCCAAGAGCGGCGGGATGCTGTGGCTAAACTTACCCAACATGACATATTAATATATACACGTCACATTGGTTAGCTCACTCACATATTGTAGCCACGCCGATAATCAAAAGCCGTGAGAAGATCAAAGAGAAACACATAGGTCCTTGGGAATCTTGCGCGATATAGTAAGAGAAGCGCACCACCAAACAACGTGAATTGTCAGTCAAGTCCAATCGTATTACAAACTAGAACACATCTCATAGTACAAACCCTGTCCATTGTCAACCCTGATTTCCCGTGTCCGAATCCAACGCAAACATCACTTCCCCTCGCGTCCTCGACCATTCGTGCCGGTTCATGCCATCGTTGAGATATCACCATTGTGTGTATCTCCTTCCGCTGCCAACATTAGCGGGCGCAACTGAATTAATCTCGGAGTGAAAACCGCGAAATACTAAGAAGCCGGTGCAGATGACAAAGTCGAATCCAGGCTTCATCAGTACTGGGTGAGGTGGCCACAATGAAGGTGAGACTGGCGATTGCAAATAACTGTACGGCCACGATGAGAAAGACACCAAGGAGGTGTAGAAATATTTTCTCGCCGCAATCAAAGGAGTTGTGAGTGGATGAAGGAAGATTAAGGTCGTCATTAGAAAGAGACCTGCGATGGCGGAGGTCGACTTTTTGTCAGAATGAGAAGGGGGCGTGCGACGGATGAAGACGCGTTGTTGATTCACATGGTGATAGTGAACCTCTAAGGGCAGACCTTGAAACTTTCAGTAACTCTTTCTAGCTTAGAATTGAGTATGATAAGACTCACAGGCACAGAGACTAAATTGGCATATCGCGGCCAATCTCAAAGCTGATCTCCAAACGCTGATGTACAAGGTCGGCATTGTTAAGGGTGTTGAGGACTGACTTAAGTGCTGTTATGAACCTGTGAAGATATTAACACTCAAGCACTAACAATTGATAAGCTCTGTAGACCTTAAAACTCACATCACAGAAAGTCAAGTTGACAAAGTCATCCTCGACAGGCTCCATGCCAATGGAAGGCTCATCGCCAGAAGTCCTTACCACGACGAAGTCATCCTTCTTGTGGGGGCGTGGGGTAGTGACAGCAGTTGAGTGCCACTTCAGACGCGGCTTCAGCATCTCGATGATGGGCGCTGGCAATCCTTTCTCTATTTCGAGTGTGGCCATCACCTTGATGGTGCGAACGCGCTCCATAGCCTCGGATCCCTGTTCAATCTGCGACGCGACATCGCCGGACATGTAGAGGTTCTTACCAGTGGCATCAAAATACACCTTCTTCTGAAGGTCATGGCGAATGCCTCGTAACTCAAGGACCTGCTTCCAATCCAGCATGATCTTTTCAATCTTCTGGAGGACTTGAGCGTCAGCAGTGTGTTTGCGAGCGCTGCTGAGGCTCTCGAGGCGCTCGTTAATCTCCTCGCGAGTGATGTTCCCAAGCGATCGGTCAAAGACCGGCCGGTTCATCGGGTTGTCATAATCAGAAGGAATAGCACGAAGCTGCGACGAGGCGGGAGGTGTGATGTGCCAGGTAGGACGAACGCCTCCAGCATTGGAGCTAAGGGTTGGGCTGTTTGGGCGCGTGGGTGGACAGGAATACTCTCGAGAAGCGGCCATACCCGCGCCGGCGACCATGGAGGAAGGGATCCATGCGTCGCCTTCCTTCACGGCAATAGATCCCGAATACGGGATCGTAAAGGGCTGGGTATCGCTCTGCGAGTTCATGTTGTCAGACTGGAAACCGGTAGCCTGGTGCAGGTCCTTATAGATTCTCGGGGATCTATGCATTAGTCGCCGACAGTATTGCGACAAGAGCCTCCGTGTTGAGTTCGTTCACGACAGTATGATGGGAGGAGAGGGTCTGGGCAACTGCGACGATCTTCGGGGATAGATGAACACGCAAGTGTGGATGCGCACTGATGATGATGTTGATGATGATGACGACAAAAGGTGAAGCGAGGTGAGGAGAGAAAAACGCGTTTGCAAAAATAAAAGACCGGCCGGTGCTGGCAGACTGATTAGTCGGAAAACCCTTCTGGCAAATCCGCGTCACTGGCCGTCAATGTGTCAACAAGAAGAGCATTCACCCGGAGCAGTGCCACATTCACTTTCATCTCATCTGGCACCGTTCTAAACTACCCATAAGTACCAGGAAGATGTGGTACACGATATTGCTGGCGATCCCTCTGTATGACGTTTCCGATATTTTGCCATGACGTCGTGTTCCTCATAATCACAAGCTCATAAGAGATGGGATGACCTCGGGGGCTGCCATTTCCCATTTGGTTCAATATCACTACGGATGTTCTTGTAGTTATTGAAGAATGTGTCCCCATCTGTATTGTTTCAAGACCTTATCAGGTCTAGCAACATTGACCATCAGTTTGGGCGACGCTGTGAGAAGCTGACGATGATCACTGGAGACCAAAAGCCGCACATCATCTCACTTGAGGTTGATGTGAGCCGACAATTGAGATGTGCAACGTCATGATTTGATCATGATTCACATCCAGACAAAAGAGGCTTGCAGACAAACTCTTTATAATCAATGCGTCTGCCCTAAAAAATCATCGCGAATGAATTGACAAACCCCAAGCTGAGAGTAGCCGTTATCTCAAAGAACTTGCCTGTGGACTCTGGTCCTCAGGAAGTTCTTAGCCTCATTAATTGCAATCATATCCTCCCTTTCCCTCCTGCCAAACCGACGACACGGATAACTTCCTGTCGATAATATGGGGGTTCGATATAAGTCGGATCGCCCACGATAAAGGTTGGGGTTCTAGGATCACTGCGTGAAGTTCTATATCTCGCTCCTCTGGTGGTCCAGTATCAAAAGATATCGTCATGTTGCTGGAGATCCGGCGATTCTAGTAACCCAATGTCAAAATCATGCAAGATTGGTGTAAGTCTCGTCGCTGGCGACAAACAGCGTTCGCCTGGGACCACCCTGTGAGAAGGTATAGATCGTCCTCCTCGACAAGTTTATACGGCACCTTTCCTGCCTCAACAATTCTAATCCGTAAACGCGGACAGATTGCGCCCTGGACAAGGCCTAATCGGTGTACGTCTGGCCGCCAGCTCAAACGGACATGCATACAAGGTAGGTGATGAATGGCTGTGAAAGTCGGCTATGATATGTTCATTGAGGGTCTACAGCGTGTAGAGTCGCTTTGTTGCCCCGCATAGTTTCATTCAAACATGTGATATCTAGATGCGACTGCCAATTTCGCGTCCTGATCAAGCACAGTTGGGTTCGTGACTGCCTTACCTCACGAAGTTGTTGGGGGGCAACCACCTTCTTCCTCTTCATATAAGGTTCTGATGGAAGGTCGTATCAAAGCTAATTGTAGCAACTTCCAGCTCGACGCGAGGTGGCCCGGGACAGGATACTGGAGACCCGCCTGAAGCGTCCCGAAGCAACGATCGAAACTTGCGGTTTTTGGCACTCCTCAAGCGTGATCTCTCGAGGGTCCGCTCTCTCGTGAATATTTGGCCACCCCGTCAGTATGCTGGACTGGAATCCAGAACCACTCAATAATGATGGCTACGACACTGCACCTAGGTGTCTAGAAATTTGGAGTGGACGTTGCGGGAACCACGTGGTGTGGCGCCGGGATGTCTAGCCGGTGACGCTAGCTGGGGACCGCGAATATTCGCTGCCAAACCCCACCTCCATTCCTCTCCAGACGGTCTCTTCTCCTGGCACAGAATTGAGCTTGGGGCAGGGTTGAAATTGGCAGAGGCGGTCACTTCAATGGATCAGGACTCGCCTCTGTCGGTGACTGCTAACGTCGCTGGAATACTGACTTTCGTGGTGGCCATCGTCGCAGCTGTCTACGTACGATTTACCTACTTGCGTAACAGCGACGAAGAATACTTCCGTGTGAAGACCTCCTTGTCATGGTACAAGACAGAGTCAGCATGGCTTGCGGAACTTGTCAAAGCAGCTGGTGAACGTCCCGGCGTACAATTCCGGCCTGAGTACCAGATGTACAAATTTGTCATGGACGATTTAATTAACCTCGAGAAGCGCCTACTAGAACTAGTGGAGGAAGTGGAAATGATAGTCACCAGCGAGGAGACACGACGCACTGGTGAGAGCTGGACTCTAATACCAACGGGCTGGAGGTACGTGATTTTCTATCTTGCCTGGGCAGCGATCTTTTGAAAAATTGGACGTGAAGGGATCTTGATTTACGCCGACGAGGTGGATAGCTGACCTGGAGTAGCTTCACTACGGCCGTAGCAGTGGCCTGGCTTCCTAGACGAACCAAAGCGTTCGAGTTGGTCCGCCAACGAGATGCCTTGACGGCAAGAGTGTCGTTCACTCAAATGAGTATGATATCCTCGTAAGCTGTTTTCTACCAGCCCCCCACACACAGCTTTCGTGGCTGCTAACAAGGGCACTCAGTCGAATTCAAAACCTGGAACAGGGGAATCGTTTTCAAGGCGACAAGACAAAAGACAGTCTCGAGAAGTTTGGTGATATCATAGAAGACCAGAAAGCCGAAATTCGCCGCCTTGAGGACCTTGTATACCGTGTAATGCATAGGACCCGGGTTGGACCGGAAGCAAACACGGAAAGAACTTTCAGAGTAAATGATGTCGGTATGCCCTCAACTAGATCTGACTCGCAACGAGTAAGCAACAGCTCGAGCGAGCCATCTACGTTTTCTCTCGACGTTCACGATTCAGAGGACGAGAGAGGAAGCACGATTACAACTTGACGAGACAAGCTCTGAGAGGCAGGCTTTCTCTCAGCAGTCGAAAATAGCTTTGGACGAGCCGGTGACCCACAATGCAGCAGTAACGACGACAACATCAGTATCCTCCACGACCGTATACAGCCTGTCAGCACAAGAGAGCACAATGTCGACGATATAGGAGCGGGTCAGGGCAATGACAGGATGCATCAATATTCGCCGCTGCCCTGATGCTACATACATCATAGGGTGACAGTCTATCGCATGATCTATATACTCATCGAATCTTGTATCCTCCGGTCCAAAGAAAAACGCCCGCACAAGCCAGTGACAGTACGCCGAGGATCAGATTCAGCTCTATCACGCTCCACACCCAGAGACACCCTAATGGCGGCGATTGCTTCATGACAGCGAGGTAGCCGTAGGTGTTTGAAATGTGTATCAGGTAGCAGCCGGACGACACGCTAGTAGCAAAGAAGACCGCCTGGCGGAAAGGGGATTGGAAGCGTTCTGGCAAGCCGGGCACTGGGGTGGGAGCGGAGGCGTGTGGGTGGAGGACGTACATGAGGCACGTGAAGACTATGTTGAGCGCATGATGTCAGATATAGCCATTGAAACGAACACAGGTGGATTCCCGGCGACTCACCAAAGAGTGCCAACAACGATCGCGAAATCGCCTTGGCCCAGGACAGCTCTACGGCATACTGATGTTGGACAAGCACATCCAGAGTGAAGTGCAGCATGGTCAGGCTCACGCTCCATAGCAGGGTCTCCAAGACGCGTTCCGCCGTGGGCGAGATGGCCAGATCCTCGGGGCCATCATCCTGCTTGGGCAATGCCGGTCTGCCGCTCAGTTTCCGTTGCCGCAAGTCGGCCTGCTCAAAGAGCTGTCGTTCTTTTGCGAGGTCGAGCAGGGTCTTCTCCGACGGGCCTGATCGGTCAGGGTGAGCCAGAGGGACTTGGCCGGCTTTGCGCTCTTTTCGTGTTTGTACCATGTTGGCAGTCCTCTTCGGCAGCTTCTGCGCAATGGTCGTTGAACCCCAACCCGCGGCCGTACGATGGTCTGTCGTCAAAATTGACAGGAGTTATCCATGCACGGAATCGCGGCTAGCTCTGCTCAAGTGCAACCTTGCCCAGGGACGTCTGTTCAGCTTGGAGCTTCCAGGGGCGTGGGGATCCCGGACCGTCATTGGCCAAGCTAGGGCATTTTCGCCGTAGGGGGTACCAGTACCTTAATGAGGTTCAGCAGCGGACTCGACCCGATAACTTCAACCTGTGCATACTGCGGCCGGCTCATGCGCAGTCAACCTAGATGCAAGTGTAACTTGCCTAGCACGGTGGCATGCCATCTGTTCAATGAGGGGGAAGGGAGAGTATCTACGAAAACGTCCACCTCTTGGACCAATGTGTGAGCGAGCTATCACGATGCAGCTTTTCGCTTGTTTGGGTGAATCTGCAGCAACCCGACTGTCTCCATCGCCCCCAAGGTGCTATTATTCCCACCAACAAAGAAACCCAAGCCTTCACCTTAAACCCATTAAGCTTTGCCAGATGTAGAAGTAGCGCGAGCCTCAAATCCGCGCCCCGATTCGCACAAGTCGCAGGGGAGTGAGGCATGAAAACTGTCCGGATCGTCAAGTGTCAAATTTCCCCAGGAAGATAGGCGAGCCGGGGGGTTGAATGAAGGCCGTGCTGGTTGGTGAACGGACAGGTCGTCCCTCATTTCGAGCCAAATCGCAAGGTGGCATTTTCTAGTTCCCGCGTCGGCCAACCATCTAGGCGGACGGACTGTGAACCTGCTCCATACTCTCTCTTGTTCGTGAAGGGGGGCGGAAGGCTCTACATAGCTTGTCGGTCTCTCTTCTCCCTTCTTGTTGATCATACTACACTTGTCATACACACAACCTTATCCCCAGAGGGGCAGTGTTGGCACTGCACGTGGCTCGTCTCTCTATCGGTTTTCCCCCTGACCCAACAGACGTCAGTCGTGCGTCTGCATCGCATTCGCCCCCCGCGGCTGCAGGTCCCTAAACGAGCGCCGCCCGCCGTCCCGCACCTCCATCACGGCCGCCAGCTCGCCCAGAACTCTCCCTATTCCCGCCCTCCCAGCTGGGCGTTCTGCATGCAATAGAGAGAAAGAGCCCATTATAGCTTGAAGGTGATTGAGCTGCCTTCAACACAGCTCAATTGCCCATTTGGCAGCCGCCTCCCGCACCGGCAGCATGGACCTCTTCTTCCTCAGCACCATTGGGGTCCTGTTCGCCGTCCTGCCCCTCCTCTATGTCTACACGTGCTCCGTCGTGCAGACACGCTTCCCGACCCTGCGCAACAAGCGCATCTGCCTGCTCATTGCCCACCCGGACGATGAGGCCATGTTCTTTGCGCCTACGGTGCTGGCCCTCACCCGGCCCGAGACCGGCAACCACGTCAAGATCCTGTGCCTGAGCACCGGCAACGCGGACGGGCTGGGCGAGACGAGGAAGAAGGAGCTGGTAAAGAGCGCCATGCTTCTCGGCCTGCGACAGGAGGACGACGTCTTTGTCATTGATAGCCCGTAAGTTACCGATTTTGCGTCTTTTTGAATATGCCGTGCCAGGATAACCTGCCCTGCGCATTTGCCCACGTGCCTCCCCCCCTATGCTCTGCACTATGGCATGGCCGAACGGCTCCGACTAACACGACGCCTCAGGGACTTCCCCGACAGCATGACGACCCCCTGGGACGAGCAACGCATCTCGACCCTCCTATCGAAGGCCTTCGCCCCCTATCTACTCCGTCCGAACTCGCCCTCCTCCGCCGCGCCCGCCGCCTCCATCGACGTGCTGATCACCTTCGACAGCCAGGGCGTGTCCTCGCACCCCAACCACATCTCGCTGTACCGCGGCGCTCGGCGCTTCCTGTCGGCCCTGACGGCGGGTAGGTCGGGCTTTGCGTCCCCCGTCGACCTGTACACCCTGACCACGGTCAACGTGCTGCGCAAGTACGGCACGTTCCTCGACATGTTCGCCACGATGTTTGACTCCATGCTGGCCGGCGCCGAGGGGCGGAAGAAGAACGGCCAGGGCAACCCGGGCCGGCTGGTCAACATGAGCAGCCTCTTTGGCGGCCGGGAGAGCGCCGGCACCGCGCGCCAGGCCATGACGGACGCGCACAAGAGCCAGATGGTGTGGTTCCGCTGGGGCTGGATTTCTCTCAGCCGGTATATGGTCATAAACGATCTCCGCCTTGAGAAGGTCAAGTTGTGATGTTGCGAGCATGTTCAGATACGCAAGGTGCAGAGCACATATGCCAGATAAAATAGTAAAACTTACAAAGATTAATTGGATAAATACAATCATGAGATAAACGCGAAGGTCCCTCCAGCAATGTACATACACTTGGTACAAGCTGACCTACTCATTCTTCTTGATTTGGTCAGAATAGGCTACAATTCTATCGGAACTGGACAGGAACACGGCAAGATTATAGAAGTCCTGGTTCAAAGTGGATAAAACTGGCTTGTGCAACGAAAGCTGGGCTCATTTGATGGAAGCTCCGTGGTCAATGGGGGATCATCTGTGCACATTTCAAGGATAGTTGTATGGTACATAACCGCCGGTATTGTATTCACGGTATGCAATCATCTTTCATCGTACTCTACCAGTCGTCGTCATCCCAGTTATCAGCTTCACCCTGGTCCTCGCCGTCAGGACCGTCTCCCTGCCCCGAAAATGTAGACGCCGAGGAAATCCTTTCATCACTCATGGCGGTAAGCCGCTCCGCCTGACGGGCCAAGTATAGCCTGCCCCTCCTAGTCCGTTTCCTCGCCTTGATGAGGTCGCCCTTGAGGATAGCCAGCGGACTTAGTCTAGTGCTCATCAAGTTCCCGACTGAGTGTTTGCTGGCAACCCGGTACTGTGCCTGGTGTATCTCGGCGAGGTGCGTTTCCCCTCCCTCCCGTACCGGCACACGAAGCGTATCATCTCGCACGTGGATCCATTCCGGGATCTCCTCTGCAGGATCGTACATCTCCACAAACCCCGTGGCAGTTCTATATTGCACGGGATTGCGGATGAAGTCTCGCCAATCCCTGATCACGTCCGGAATCCAGCGGCTCCCGTCATGGAGCTCCTTGGGCCGCCATTTATGCTTCAGAAGATCGTTACACCATCCGTTCATTCGATGCCACATGTACTCTTTCAGGAAGCGAGCACGCTGGAATCGTCGTAGCGCTGCCGTGGCATCTACACCCGTCTGCCGGGCGCCGGTGTATTCCAATGCCGCGCTCTCGCAGTCAGCACATTGCTTCTGGTGAAACTTTCGAGCCGACTCCATGTATTTCATCGCCTGGTGAATCTTGGATTGCCCTAGAAGCGATCTTATCAAAAGGTCATACTGTTTGAAGCCAGGCTCAACCTTGTATGGAGGTGAAGTCATCGTATTCCAGATCATCTCGACAGCATCGGTGCTTGGTATGCGTTGCCGAAATCCTACGTAATTCCATCCAGTGCTAACGGCCGGGCTGCTCAATACATAGGTCCACTCAAACAGCTCAAACCAAGCTTTTGGACTAATGGGAATTCGGTGTTTGCTCGAGAGGTAGTCGACAATAGTGAAAGCCGTAGAAAGGTAGCCATTCGAGCAGTATACATCAATGACGGCCTCCATCAGGCGTGCCGATGGCTTCATGGTGGGCGCCCGTGCTCGTAACGGATCCTTATGCGGAGTCGTTCTGGGCGGAGTAGGTCCAACATATACCTCATCGCAACGTTTGTTCTGGCGGACAGTGATAGCAAAGTAATCCTCTAATATGCGATACTGAATGAATCGGAGAGCACCAGCGCGCCCAAATCCTCTCATCAAACTGCAAAGGAGTCTCTCTGTGACATGGAACCCCCAATGTTGGATGTAGTAGAACATACGGGTTGCCGATCGAGGCTTCCTCATTATGCGGGACAGGTCTTCGGCATGTGGTATGTTTTTGTTCAGTCCGAAGCGGTACGATCGCTGTCTGGTCGCGAGCCTCAGACGATCAAGCCCCCCTATCGTCTCCGCATGTAGGCGCACACGGCCCCTCCTGTGCAGGTTCCGTGCTGTCATCGCAAGACGCGTTTTGTCGAATCCAAAGTACGCAGGCTCTACCAGAAGCCTTGCTTTGACGAACTCATTGTAAATACTCCCCTGCCTCCAGTATGAAATACCGTGTTCGATCATCTGGCCCCATAGTAGCTTTACAACAGCCACGTCAGACGATGCGCCGGCAGCTCTCAGAAGAGGTACGTAGTCGTTGACGTTCAAGACTGAGCCGGATGCGTGTAAAGCTCGCATAAGCGTCAGCATCTGTCGCAGGAGTCTGGCGTAGAGCACCCTCACGCCCCATTCGTCGATTATTGCTCCCATATTTAGAACCATCCACAGCCCAGGATTGATGTGAACCCCATGGGTGGGATCGTTCTCTGGTACAACATCGAGAGGATCCAGAGAGCGCAGGAACTCAGAGAAGGTAGTTCTTGGAATGGTTTGGACCGCCGCGACCATCTCATCCTCAGGCATGGCCACAATCTGGTGCAAGTAGAACAGCAGCCTTCGACTATCTTGCTGTTGCATCGCCTGAAGAGCATTCTGGAATGGAGTCGGAAGCGCTGCTATCAAGCGTTCTGTCTGTTCACCTTGATACTTCGGTCCGTGGACAGACATTGCAGCAGACGTTCCTGACGGTAGCGCCCCAGAAGCCCCAACATGCGATGTGACTATGTCCCCGTCCCGAAGCACGCGACGTTCTTGTGAGCGTATTAGCGTGTCAAGGAGCATGGCGTCCTCGGGAGTAAACCCCGAGTGCCTCGATGAGGAAGCTGCCCATGTCGGTGCTGCACGACGCGCTTCATGATTGAGGCCAAATCGGCGGCAGATGCCCGTGGTCAAGGAGGGACGGGTGGCCGCCCCCGCTCGCAGCCCAGCATGCCGACCAGTCGACCCGGGCTGTGGCCATCGCCGCACCCGCAACGCCAGGGCGGGCGGTGCCGTGCCTCTCGGCCCCCTACACGCCATGGTCCGAGACCCTGCGAGCTCGACAACAGGCGACGCCGCGAACATTGCCAATGGCCAGATGGTGGGTCATGCTGGGATGAGGCCACTCACGAATCTGGGGAAGTGGAGATACTGAACGGGAAGGCGTTGATAGTGCCAACTGCGGATCATGGTGAAGCTCGGGCTCTAACTAACTGCCTTGGTCCCCGCTAGGCGAGGGGCGTTCCAGGGCCTCCCAGGGCCTCGGGCGGGAAATCGGTGGCTGAGGGTCGGGCCCGGCAGCAAGATTTTCCAGTGCCTCCGCTGGGCGCAACCCCTGCTCCCGCGGCGGCCACTGCCAAGCGAGCAGCAACCGCAAACCAGCGCGAGAGGACTCGGACATTCACAGACCAACGCAACCTCACCGTCGCACCCCAACCATCAAAATCTCCGGCGCACGTGATCAGAGAATATCCACGATGGCCGAAGGCGAAGAAGGAGCTGCTGCGGGCTCTGTCTCGGAGCCCCTGGACCTGGTGCGCCTGCTTCTCGATGAGGTCGTCTTCGTCAAGCTGCGAGGCGACAGGGAACTCAAGGGCCGACTGCATGTGCGTTGTCACGGTCGAGATGCCACGCGATCGGGGTTAGGCTGCTAATTTCTACTTTAGGCCTATGACAGCCACATGAATCTGGTGCTGGGTGACGTTGTAGAGACCATCTATGTCGTGGATGAGGATGATGAAGACGAGGAGATCAGGGTTAGTGAGCCATACGATATGCCACGTCATGCCACTGTGCTAACCTTAGTCCTACAGACGGTCACTAAGAAGTCCGAGATGCTGTTTGTTCGAGGTAGCATGCCTCCCAAAACTTGACTTTGCATCATGCACTGACTGTGACGTTTAGGCGATAGTGTCGTGCTCGTTTCACCGCACACCTCATCTTAGGATGGCGAAGAGAGAATGTGTGAGCCCAGCAGGCATTTTCTCCACCAGAATCTGGTGAAAGCTTGGGTGATCTTGCTACACTGTAGGGGCAACTGCCACTTAACCCAAAGCGTTGGCAGTGTGGCCCCGTGAGGTTATACGATACCAGCGGAGGATGGAAGCCCCAAGGCATGTTGGACGCCCAGCTGGTCATCACGCGGACAGGCAATTTAGATGGAAGGGGGCTACGAAGCCGTGTCCAGTGGATTGAAGAGCAAACCCGATACCCGCATCACACCACGACAGGCGCTATCTGTGCTGCATCTTCTGTGCTTCGACTTCGGTGATCAAGATCCGGCATCGTGAGGTTTTGTCCCCCGAAAGGATTACTCAGAGCCGTGCCAACACCCGCGCATGTATTGCTGCAATTCTTGCTGCGGACTTGTCCGAAGGTCAACATCTGAACACGTAATAGACGTTGATGCTTGCACAACCCAAATGTAGCCCAAAAATAAGATTATTGGCGTTTCACTCCCCCGGGCTTGACTGCTTGCATCCACGGGACATTATATGGTTATTACAACTAAGTCGCAGCACGTTCGGATCACTCCGATCAATCGGTTGCTCAATGCCGTACGGCTTGCATCCCCGGAGCACCGGTTGCATGATAACCAGATAGCAAATGTGCCACTTGCAGATCTCAAGGGCCCGCCAACCCCCCTGTCTTTTTTACTCTGTCTGCGCTCGCACATATGCAACCTCATTCGCTAGCCCGGCCCCTTTCTCATGGGGACGACTCCTCAGTGTCTTATCAGTCATCACCACCCAATGCTCCGATCACACTAACCAGGAAGATGCCACCCCCAATTCCGTGTCTACATATTGCGAGGATTATGACACTACCATGTATTGCGGGGTCATAGGACTCATACAGGCAGTTGGGCCGAATGATAAGGCATTTTGAGCAGGCCATTTAGTTGCTAGGGGTATATGACATCTACGACTCTTTCTTGAATCAATAACATGTTCCTTCTCTAGCTGAGTCTCTAGCTACCAGTTTCAACTCTCTCACCCCCACTTGGATAGCCTCGATACCGCACGCGTTCGATCTTATACCCTTCTTACTATACCCAGCTGTACAATGACGGCCGAGAAAAAAGACACGGAAGGGCAGATGCCCCATTCCGGTGACGTCGATGCGGCGTTGGAGTACCTTGATCATGAGACTATGACCGTAATGACCGAAATTGATGAGAAGAAGCTTGTTCACAAGATTGACTGGTGGATAGTGCCGCTGATGTGTAAGTGTCTTCAACATTCGCATTCGAATACGGCTATGTCTAACGGTCTGAAACAACATAGGGGCCTGTTATAACCTCCAATACCTGGACAAGACGTTGAGTAGGTTTTCTCTCTAGTATGTCGTCACAGAAAAGCACTGATACGGCCCAGTCAACTATGCCAATGTCATGGGTCTCCAAGAGGACACATCCATTACCGGTGACCAGTTCTCGCAGCTGGCTCTCGTGTTCTATGTTTCCTACCTCGCGTTCGAGTTCCCCACCGGCTATCTCATGCAACGCCTGCCGACTGCCAAGTATCTAGGTGCCAATGTTACCTTGTGGGGTCTAATGGTGGCTTTAACATCAGCCGCCCACAACTGGGCTGCACTGGTTTCGTTGCGAGTACTTCTGGGCTGCTTTGAGTCTGCCGTGGCTCCGGCCTTGATTCTTATTACGTCGATGTGGTATCGGAAGTCTGAGCAACCAGCACGAGTCGCGTTCTGGTACGTCGGCACCGGGACTGGCACCATCATTGGCGCCTTGACTTCCTTCGGGTTCCAGCACTACCTCGGCGACCAATTCACGAGTTGGCAGATCATGTTCCTACTTTTCGGGCTTATCACCATTGCCGTCGGCATTCTCGTCATGGTTTTCATGCCTGATAGCCCCATGTCCTCCAAGCTTAGTCGCGAGGAGAAGATCTGGGCCATCGAACGAGTACGAGAGAACCAGACCGGTATTGAGAACAAGCATTTCAAACCGTATCAGGTGCTTGAGTGTTTCCTAGATCCGCAGACTTGGTTGCTGTGCCTCATTACTATTGCCAGTAGCGTTCCGAACGGGGCTGTCAGCAGCTATCAGGCTACTATCATCAAGGGTTTTGGGTATACCAGCAAAGAGACAGCGCTGCTTAGCATCCCAAGTGGTGTGGTAGCTTGTTTCTCGGTGATTACTTCAGGTGTAGTTGCGACGAAGTACAACACTCGTGGACCCGTTGCCATCGTGATCATATTGATCGGCGGCATATTGGGAGGTTCTCTGTTGGCCTTCTCACCATCAAACAACAAAGGCGCGCTCCTAACTGGTAACTATCTCACGAATGTAGGTTGAACGCACCTGCTTCTGTTATGATCATTTGTGCTCCTGAGCCCACGCATTGATGGATTGTTTTACAGATCATTGGTTCATCTCTCCCCTTGCTGTACTCTTACGCTGCGGCGAATTACGCGGGTCATACCAAAAAAGTCACCATGAACGCGGCACTACTGATGTCCTTCTGTCGGTTTTGTCACCCCGTCTTGTATGGAACACAGAAGCTGATAAAGGCGCAGGTCTCGGCAATATCATTGGTCCTCTAACTTTCAGAGACGCTGACAAGCCTAACTACCTTCCCGCAAAGATTGCGATTGTGGCTACCTCTGCGGCTGCAGTGGCCCTTACTGCTGTGCTGATGGCGTATTACTCGTGGGAGAATAAGCGAAGGGATAAACTGCACGTGGGCCACAAGGAGAATAGCGAATTCATGGACTTGACAGACAAGGAAAACAAGGAGTTCCGAGTAAGCTCATCAGTTTTCAAATTCGTCTTATGGTTTACTAACACACCTGTAGTACCGGTGGTAGACGCCGAAAAGCCCTTCATTATCCGTCATTATATAGAAGCGATACATTAGGATTCTGATACATATCGGTTTCACAATGGCCCGGCCAATAGATGCTCCTCAAGATTTGTCCCACCGTGACATTCTCCAACCTTGACATGATCCCAATGCCACGCTGCTCACCCAGCTCCCGGGGCATTCAAAAGACATGCTTTGATGATGGCATCTATGTTCTGATCTGATTCTAACTGGGGTCTCGGGTGACCATTGTTCGCGTACCATTGCTCATTCCTGTGCCTGATGGCATGCACGGCTTGGTCAACTAACGTTGTTATTTTGGGCCGATCGCTCTCCTCCCCGGCCAAACATGTGCATATAGCTGCCTTCAGGTCGTTTTCAAGGAACGGAACTGGATTCTTTCCATTTTCGTCGGGAAGTAAGCTCACAGCTGTCGTCTGGATTTTAGGCGCACGAGCTGATGCTTGGAACGGCACTTCATAACTACCAGGCCCGAGATCGATGCCCTCGTCTTCTGACAGCAACACGATGGATATCATGACCTGGCTTTACCGTAAGTCTCAGCCAGAGAGAATTTAAAAAGCACCAAACTCACTGTTGCGACGTCAAACAAGCTTTCCGCCACGCCATCAAATCCCCTATCTCACAGTCAGCATGGTCAGCGCCGTCCAGTCAAGTAAGCTTAAAGGACACCGCGAAAGAGGCGGTCTGGTTTAGCACTTAGATTTCGTGTACACACTTGAACTCTGCTGCTTCTCCCCAATCTATCAATTTCAATGGAGGAGAAACATCATGCTCTTCGTCCAGGCCGGCGGTGAAACCACCAAACATGACTGCGAATTCTGGCGTCAGCTCCCGTATTGAACAGAAAGCTCGAGGGTGGATGTTCAGACAAACCATTTCCATTGTTCACATCATTGTGCACGATCCCGCGGACTGGTTTCGTTGAAGTTCGCTCAATCATGCCCCCAACTGGAGAAGCATCTCCGACAGGTTCAGGAGGCCAGCCCATGGCCACAACCATGCGAAGCACTAGAAATGATGTGCTGAGCTCGGAAGCGCAGAGTCGGGAATCTAGAGGCGTGGACTTACTACATAGCCAAAACCTCCACAGGAGTCTATTTGGGACCACCTCTACTTTTGCAGCCAAGGCTTTGCTAATGAAGTTATTGACGTCCCCATTCTCAACCCATTCAAGGTATATCCAATGGCCTAACCGATGAGGTCGCATTGGGATATTTCGTTTCAGCGGGTCTTCCGGAATCTCTACCATGTGCACAATATGCATTGCCCATTTCAATATCTGCACATCGTGTGGTTGATCAGTAGTGCACTTCACTATGGCATCTCATCAGTCTCACTTTCAAGATATTCTTCTCTTTTGTAATATCGTTCACTTCCTCCTGTTGACCATCCGCTATATCCTCACCAAGTCCATTGTCATCCATTTCTTCATCATCGTCGCCTTGCACGAAGTCTTTGTCATAACGAAGCGCTTCTTGCAGGTGCTTCAGGACGAGTCTCTGGATGGTGTTGTTGTCAGAGCGGTACAGGATGCGCCAAGCGACAGAAACCTTCCCAGCTCCTACCAGTTTCTCAAGTGTGATGCGTTGCTGCGAGTCATTTTCGAAGTATGCAGTGAGGAGCTCCTTCATGTTGAACACATCTTGCGTGCTAGCATTCTGCACGTTCACAAGATCCGCGCCCATTCTGTTCCGATTCTGACCGGGCTGATGCTTTGTTGGACGTGGTCGCTGATTTGGACAGACTCAATATGCGGCATACAGTCCTGCTGATATCTGACGAAAAACAGTTCTTTATACGGCGGTGCAACATGACTTTCTCATGTTGGATCAGTGGATTCTTCTCGAACAGTTGACAGTTGCTGTTTTACGTCTATGAAAAACGGTTTACAAGCCACAGATAGAATTTACAACCATAACCTATCGCGCCTTCCTGACTCAATATCTTATGGTGAAATGCCCTTGCAAACTAGAGCGCACAAAGGGCTTGCCGTTCAGGACAAGACAATTATCCCGTTCCCGGCAGGACTACAGCAACAAAGGCAGCATCAGGAATGAAAGGAACGCCGAAGTCTCTGTTCGGACGATACACATGTCCGAGTCCAAATTTTGACTTTCAAAGCCGTTCTGCGATCTGAATAGGAAGTAGTCTGTACAGGCACGCACCTCGTCCCTGACCACCGAATTGCTCTTTCACCTGTCCTGTTCTTTCCAAACAGTCAGATCTGAGGCTCCAAAGATAGCCTGACCCGTTCTACTCTATACTGAGCTATGCAAGTGACATAGGTAGTCTCAGCTCATGTCAAAACTTTGCTAGAATAAGGCCGAAAGTTAAAAAGGTATGACACTAATACCGTTACCAAAAATAAGTCCAGCTGGCGCCGTGGAGACGATGCCAGTGATGGCTTTTCAGCTTCCAGCCTGAAATTCGACAACGATGGATTCTCGTTACATCTCGTGGTTGGAATGTGGCCAGCCTCGTATTTCCTTCCCGTGACCGTCAGCTCCACAAGCCACTTCGTCTTGCGATTCGTGCCCACCGATGGGACTGGCACTAATGCGCCATAAGCTTAAAGTTGAGCAATTAACTTCGTGTCGTCGCCAATAAGCATGTCTCAATGACCCGAAAACATGTAACGTTTTGTCCAGCTCACTCATCAGTGGCATGCGGTATAGTGCGAAATGCGGAGAAGTGGCCTGCTTTTCGGCAAGGACAGCAACGCCTAGTGTCCTTATTACGAGTCCTAGAAGCTGTTCAGCCTGCTATGGCTAGGTGGCAAGCCCGAAAGTTAGTAAAAATAGCCATGGGTTCTTCCGTCAGTAGGGCAGTATAGGTGAGGTGGTTCACGGCTGAGGTATTCCGAGTAGGCGTCTCTACTGAGAGTGCGCCGTGATAGGATTTCGGCGAATACGATGGCTTTCGTAGGACTCCGGGTGGAATGCATTCCTAGGCAAATCAGCAGATATGACAAGAGCCACGGCAACTTGTCCGAACCCTAGATACGAGATTCCAGGTATATATATCGCAGCATCAGGGTGCCATTTCCAGATTCTCCATCTCCTCAGCAAGCGCATCAAACAGTCCACAGCAATTCTTTTCCCCCCTACACCACAACGACAAAACACCAAAACTTTCGTTGACCTGTCCCCCAAGTCTACCAATATGAAGGCCTTTACCATCCTCGCCCTCGCCGCCACTGCCCTGGCAGTTCCATCAACCCCTTACGAGACGAACCCCAAGCCAGAGTGCACTCCTCCCTCGTACGCTTGCAAGCCGGACAACTCAGGGTGGCTCGTGTGCAACGTCGACGGGAAGTGGCTGGTGAGAACTTTCAACCTGTCTGGAGTCCCGTGCAGTGCTGACTGAACGTTTCTAGGATGGAGGCGCTTGCCCGGCCAAGACGACTTGCAAGCCGATCAACAACCTGCCTTACTGCGTCTAAAGGCCAACAGGGCCCGGGTCACACAGACGGCGTGCCAATAATAGGCAAACGGCTGAGGAGACAATGGGATATTTCGGGGATGACTAGACTGGGATGGTGGTTGTGATTAGCTAATAGTCGTTCATTGATCCAGCCGCTCCTTTAGTTGCAATGACAGAACCAATAAATATGAGCTCGTATTTATCTATTCACATCCGTTTTGCAGAAGAATTACCCATGTTGGATGTTGACTGGAATGCTTTCAAGGCTGAAACAGGCGACCAATGGCCGACCCCTGAGAGAGTAGACAGAGGGCAGTACATATAGTGCCAACTCGAAGGGTTGCGGGTCGTAAACCAAGTTCTAGCAAGGAGCACTGGACTCCATGAGTAGCACAAAAGTATAGACAGGTTTGGGTCCGTCACTGTGAAAAAGACAAATGCGACGAAACATTCCGGAAAGCATATTTGCGCCGGCCTCCGATACCACATACGAGGGTACCAGGCAGCTAGCTCTTGGAAAGTGGATGGATGAACTGGTGGATGGACGGCAAAGACATGGACGATTTGACGGCTGACGGACCTGGGTACGTACCAGGCTAGCTAAATCACAAAGGGCGCTCGAGCCATAGCTTAAATCCAGCAGAGGGAAAGTCGGAAGCCGGGGATCGGGGACGTGGGACGGGCAATGGGCAACGGGGGCGGGAATTAGTCGGCTAAACACGGTCGCGTTGGCCATGAATTTCTGGCGCCAACCAGCAGCAGCAGGGAGCTTTCCGTTGCGAGAGTGATGCGAAGTGCTTTGCGCGCCAACACACTGCAACTTTCCTGCTTGCGCAACGCCGTGCATTGCTTCTATTGAGTTGGTTTTGGTGCTTGCTTGGCCCATTGATGCAAGCACAGTGCGACCGCGCATCCTGGCATCGATCTAGTCTCGGGCGACTTCACAATGGCGGACGCGAACGAGGCCACCAGCGCGACCTCGGTGCGCGAGTCCATCGAGGCTAGAGCGGCCGCCGACGGCGAGCGCAAGGACAACGACCCTGCCACTGCCCCGGGAAACGCCAACAAGACTGGCGCAACCCCCGGCGCGGATGCCGATACCGAGGCCAATGCCGACGCGGATGCCGACGCAGACGCAGACGCAGACGGCGATGCTGAAGCTGACGCTGAAGCTGCAGCCGTAGCCGATGTTGACGCAGATGCAGACGCCGACGCCGATGCTGATGCCGACGGAGATGTAGATATGGATAGACAGGGCGACGACGCCGATGCCGATGCCGATGCCGATGCGGACGTCGACGCCGACGCCGACGCCGATGCTGAGAATGACGAGGACGGAGCGCTATCAGGCCTCTCTACGGACATGCTCACCGTCATCGAGAACACAGCCAACTATCTCTCAAGCTTCAGAGAACCCGATGGCTACCATGTGGCCCAGGCTTTCCAGCGCATTCCCAACAGGCGACTTGTCCCTGACTACTACGATGTCATTGATGAGGCCGTAGCCTTCAGCACAATCAGAGTATGGATTTCTGCGCACCTAGAGAAACCCCATGGCAGTATACTAACCGGATGCATTACTACAGACCAAGAAGTTAAAAAAGCAGTACTCTGCCTTCTCCGAATTCGTCAGGGATGTGGCCAAGATCTGTCATAATGCCCAAGTCTACAACCGCCCGTCATCGGGCATCTTCCAAGACGCCGTGCGTCTCCGTGAGATCTTTAAGGAGGAGCTCCAGAAGTTGGTAGACGATGAAACCATTACCGCCGATGAAGCCGTCCTCCCCGACCTCGGCCCCATCCCAGAAGCCGAAGACTCTCCGCCGCCTGAGGAAGACGAAGAGGACGAGGAGGAGGAGGATGACGACGATGAAGACGACGAGGACGACGAGGACGATGACTCTGATGACGAAGGCGGGCGGCGCCGCAGAAGGGGTCGCGGTGGTCGCAAGTCTGATGCCAGAGATGAGCAGCCCCAGAAGGGTGGACGCCGCCCGCCCAAGGTCTTCACGCCGCTCGAAGCCCGCATATATGCGTTCCTCAAGGGTTTGCGCAAGTTCAGGGCTCCCGATGGGGAACTTCTGATCCTGCCCTTCGAGAGGCTGCCGGACAAGTCAGTTGCTCCTGACTACTACGACGCCATCCAGAACCCTATTGCGCTCGACACCATCAAGAAGAAGGCCAAGCGCAAGAAGTATCAAAACCTCGATCAGGTGCTTCAGGATACCGAGCTCATGTTCAACAACGCCAAGACGTACAACGAGGAGGACAGCCAGATTTACCGGGATGCCGTGGAGCTGCAGGCCCAGGCTCGTATTCTGGCCGAACAAGAAAAGGCTAGACCCGACGATGAGTTCGAGGACGAAGAAGGGCGTCGTCCTGTATCCGAGATCCAGCACAAAGGAGAGCTTTGGAAAGTTGGTGAGTCTCTCCGAGCCATTCTGTCCTAGATTATCTGTTTGCCACTAAGCGAGAGGCGCTGCTAACCGTCGACCAGGCGATTGGGTACACATCACCAATCCGAATGACCTGACCAAACCCATCGTCGCTCAGATATACCGGACATATGTTGACAAGGCCGGTAAACCATTTGTCAACGCTTGCTGGTACTACCGGCCGGAGCAGACAGTCCATCGTTTTGAGAAGCACTTCTTCGAGAATGAAGTAGTCAAGACTGGCCAGTACAGGGATCATAGCATTGACGAGGTTGTGGACCGATGCTTCGTCATGTTCATTACCCGCTACAGCAAGGGCAGACCTCGTGGCCTTCCCAAAGACAAGGACGTCTACGTTTGCGAGGCACGGTACAATGAGGAGAAGCACAGGCTCAACAAGATCAAGACCTGGGCCAGTTGCCTGCCCGACGAGGTCCGAGAAAAGGACTACGAGATGGACCTGTTTGATGTCCCGCGCAGGCTGAAGAAGTTCCCCAGCCCCATCAAGCACCTGCTTCAGGATGACGCAAAGCCGGATGATCCCCTTCCCAAGCCGACATGGGGAGCACCAAACGCACCCCCTCTCGTAGGGGCGGTGCATTGCCGGAAACGAGAAGCCAATGTGAGTGGTGTCCTGTTGCCTATTTCCACCTGTCTCATTTTTTGCGTGGCATGCCGATAAGCCCGTCATCCCTCGCTCCCTTCCTGTTGCCCTATCCGTGTGTTCTTATCGATTGCGCGGCCTGTCTCCCTCGGTAAATTGCTTGCTTATTCTTCTGTCAGGAATCTCCCCCGCCTGAGCCCACTCCGCCACCAGTGCCTGTCGATCCGACGCGGCGCCCTTCCATGATGCAGCGGGCTATGGACAGCCAAGGCGACATCGCCATGGGCAACGCGCCTCACTTTGCTCCAGTCGCAGCACCGCCGACACCGACTGGCGCCGCCTACACACCGCACTACTCGGCCGCGCGGCCCAGTCCAACGCCCGTTCCGGTGCCACAGTACGGCAACCACCCAGGAATGCATCATTCGACGCCGCAGATGCCACCGCACACCCCGCAGTACTCAGCCCATCAGCCGCACCAGCCTCCGGCGTACAACGGGTTTGCACCGCCGTATAACCCTGCGCCCGTCCCCATGAGTCACCATCAACCCCATCATCCGCCCGCCAACTCGCCCATGATCCCTTACGACCCCAGTCAGCGCCTGGCCCCGTCGCCGGCGCGCACGGCGGTTCCTCCGCCCCCTACCCCCGGCGTGCCCAACACGTACAACCCTCCCCGTCCGGTCGAGGTGTACACGCTAAATGACGCGACGAACGCTGCCATCCCCCCCGAGGTTCGCGAGCAGTTCCAGCGCGACGAACAGGGTCGCGTCTTGTTCTTCACCCAGCCGCCGCTCGACCGTGCACACCGCGGCCTTTCCAGCGAGAGTGCCGGCCTCGGCCACAGTCTTCGCTATCTGGCCGATCGTGAACGGGGCGTGGAGGACCGCCGCGCAAAGCGTAGGGCACGTGACGAGCTGCGCAAGGAGGAGGAGCGCAAAAGACGCGAGCTGGAGGAAAAGGCGGCCAGGAAGGAAAAGGCCTTGTTGATAGACGCTGCTGGCGACGCGCTGCTCGACTGGGTGGCCACCATGAACAAGGAGAATGAGGTGCTGAAGAAGCAGTACAATGGCTGGAGCGTCAAGGATAAGGACATTGACAGGTTCGCCTCGAAGTGAGCGACCTGGTACGAGACGGATTCATCTGGGCTTGATTGTATTTTCGGGGCGTTCAGGGGGGGAATTTGGGAAAGGCGTACTAAGGGGACGTCAAGATACCATGTCAACCGGCCCCAGCATGCCGGGTAAGGGACATACGGGTTTGGCTGTACAATACTCTTCGCTTGTACGAATACCTAGAAGCCTGGGGTAGACAAGTCTAAAAAGCATTGCAACGAAGGCACATTTGACGTCTGGAATGAATACCGTAGCTTGAGCCAGGCCCGTGTGTGGCAATTGATTCCTGTAGATACCTAGACAATCATGATAGCAGGCAGGCTGATTTTTCGTGACTAGCGAGTGCGATGGTGTGTTCTTTATGGTCAAGGCCACGCTGGGCAGAGTTCACGCCTTATAGCAGCCCTGGTAACGGCTGTAGCCCAAGGTTCGTGGGTAGCTTGCCATCTGAGTTGCGAAGGCGTTGGGCGAGTTATGTTTGACTCGGTCCAGAGGCGCACAAAAACCGCTGTTGCATCTGTAGAGAAGATGCGGTCACATCAAGCAAGCCAAGTTTGTCGAGATATTGTATTCACGATACTTATAGGACATCTGGCAAGTGGCTGTCAAGCTGAAGGCACTTTGCAATAAGCGGCAGCGCAACAAATGAAGGTCAAGAATCAAAGCGCCTGGTAACATCAAGGCAAATGCGGCACCCAATGCGTGCATCCATGTAGGGGATTATATATATAACCAGCTCAGGCTTCTGATCTGCTATGAATCTTGGCCAGGTAGCATTGAACAGCTTGAGTGCAACTCTCAGATCAGCCTTCAGAGAGCTTCAGAGCTACCGACGAGCCTTAGCACTATTCGGTTAGCGGCTGATCGATGACGAGGATTCTCAGGTCTGTTGTGTCTGGGCCCAGCTCCAGCGCTCTCACCGCCTGCTCTGGGGGACCTCAGTGGGGGCAACAGGCAGAGCAGGGACCCCCTAGGTGGCGGCAGAATGGAGACCAATCCCCGCCACCGTTGGGCTTCGTCCATGTCGGCATGATTCACCCAAGTATGCGACTCCTTAGGTAAACTCTGCCCTTTGCCTTTCTATGCGTCAGCTACCAGATTCTTTCTTACTGTACGAGGTGCGATTTGATTGTTTTCGTTCTTGCCCATTTATTCTGCATACTGCTTCTGTCCGTTGTGAACTTTTGTCGTCGACCTGATATTCACTTCTCGTCCGGCGATTGTTCAACGCCTGAGGACCTGCCATTCCCATTGTCGCCAGATATTCACCCCCAGTCGACACCTGCTACCACGCAGCCGACCACTATGAACCTGCTTCGCAACTTGCGTCAAAAGCTGGTCGAATCTTTGTTATAACATACAAAATCTTCATTATCCCCATCATTCCGTCGCCTTCCGAACCGCAGGTACGTGATCAGTCTTTCTGAACCCACGGAGATGTAGGGCGCCAGCTTCGGCGACGCTGGCAACCAGTGGGCCCCATGTCTTGTACTGTCACCGACAGGGACCTCACCTGCCGCTCGAAGATACCCTCGTTGGGCTATTCTTCATCTTGTCTTGTGACCGGCCGAGGTTCTTGCCCCATCAGTTGGCGCCGAGCTCCTGTCTCATTGGAGTTTTCCTTTGGTCCAGGGGATTATCAGATTAATTAACACGCAAGACTTGTTCTTCGAAGGGTTATTGGCTGACTTATTTTCAGATCGAAAGTTCACTTCGCTCTGATCTGGCCAAAAAAATTCCCTCGAATAATTCTGTCAGTGAATGTGATCGATGATGATGGCAGTCGATCGTCAATCGCGGCTCGTCCCACCCCTCGAAACTAAGCCTCCCTCCTCTCTCTATCCAATTTGCGGCTCGGACCAATCTGGCCTGGTCGATGCTCCGGTTGAGGTCAGCCAAAGCTCTGTCCAAGTTGTTTACAAGAAGATTGGCGACGCCATGGACCGCCATACCAGAATACAAGCAACCCTCGAGCCTGGCGCTTTCCTGGATACTCATGGTGGCATGAAATTCTTGGAGCGATTGAGTGCAACACACGATGATCCGCACCATCCATACCTTGAGGATGTGAAATTAGACACTTTTCGTGCCACCTCGACGCTTCTCTCTTCGCCGCCGGAGACTCCTCACGACAGTGCGTACAACCATCGAAGAGAGGCAACAACGGCAATGAGTAGCTCCAGCTCGGGTAGCCAAGCCTCGACCGATACGATCATTTGTGGTTGTTCAGTCTCGTCTGTACACAGTTCGGTCAAGACGACCGCTGACCGTTGGTGTACGGACCGCCAGTACGATAGCACGCCGCTCTCATCTCCCCTCGATCCAACGCCGACAAGGGCTCCACGCTATAGTGAAAACGGATCTAGTCGATTCAACAGACTGGCCGGGGAAGGCCCACCAGCTGTTCACAGTGTCGGCGACGTTACTGATATCCCGTACGGACTGGACAGTCAAACAGTGTCAGATTGTGGCATGACTGCTGAGTCTAAACGTCACACCGACCGCTTGACTTCAACGCAGTCTTGTGATGATGCCCGGATCCAGCGGGAGATGCAGTACTGTGAAGAGCTTCGAAGAGCCGGTCTTGGCAGTGATGCTGTTTCCAGAACCGTTCGCGTCCCGCTTAGTGTCAAGCAACGTAGCACAGCCGCCTCGGTGCCTTCAGTACACGCGCATCAGGGACCTCGAGGACCTACGCAACCGGCTCCGGTTGAGGCGAGACGGAACCCGGATGCCAAGGACTACCTAAAATATATTCAAGCTGCTCTCGTGTCTGAAAAGTATGCGCCGCAGCAGAATGTATCAGAGGAGTCCACCCCTCTTGCGAGCACTAGGTCCGATCCCCTGATTCAGGTTAGAATTGCAGATACCGAGTCGTCCAGCGTTTTTGAACATACCCGCACCTTGAGAGGTCGTTTGGCTGGCAGCAAAGATCTCCTGAGAGACACGAAGGCATCGTCGGTGTCGGCACTGATGAACCCGGATCCTGCGTCTAGTCGATCTTTGTCAGTTTCGACTGCTGTACAGCAAACAAAGGTACGACCTTTGTCAGCATCTGTTAGCAACACCATCCAAAAGTCACGTCAGGCTCAAATACCGAGCGACACTCTCGACGATGATGAGTATGACGATGACGCCGATGAAGGCGGCTGCTTACTAAACTTCAAGATTGCCACGAAGAAGGTTAAGGTCCTCGTGATGCAGCAGACCCCTCAGCTCTCACAGCCCAAAGTCTCCTCTGCCGAATTGCGAATCCGAGCTGAATTCAAGGCCAAAGTCCGCGAAGCAGCCGAATTCGACGCCAAGTTTGCGTCTATCAAACCTGCTGTCACAAAGGCAGCCAAATTCGACTCCCTAGTGCGCAAACTTCAAGCTAAAGAGCTTCTGGGCATTCCGTCAACGAGCGCCCGCGATGTGCACATTTTTGTTGACATGTCGAACATGTTCATCGGCTTCCAGGATGTCTCCAAGATTGTTCGGGGCTACCAGCGCTCGGCTCGCGTCAAGTTCGTGCCTTTCTCCTTTGAGCACTTGGCCTATATCCTGGAAAGAGGACGGAACATACGAGCACGCAAACTTGCCGGATCGATTCGGTTTCTGAGCCAGATCAACAACCTTCCGACTCATTTCACGGAGGCAAAAGCTTACGGATATGACATCAACGTTCTCCACCAGGTCGAGAAGCTTGACGCAAGTCCGAGTGGAAGGTTGATGGCCAGAGGTGGACCGAATTATCAAAGTGCCTCTGGCACCAGCGGCGATGAGGGCAACTCCAGCAGTGGCTCACCTCGTACAAAGCTTGGTGAGCAAGGCGTGGACGAGAACCTGCACTTGTCCATGCTCGAAACCATTCTGGATGCAGAACCTGGAATCATGGTTCTTGCAACCGGTGATGCTAAGCCCGCTGAATTCTCCCGGGGCTTTGCTCATTACGCCACGAAGGCTCTTAAGCTCGGCTGGCATCTTGAGATCGTCTCGTGGCGGCAGTGCTTGTCGAGCGAGTGGGAGAAGGTTAGCAACAAGTTTGCCAGCCAAGTCCGAACTATCATTCTCGATGACTTCTTCGACGAGATCCTAGCAGATTGGGCTGAGTAGCGCTCCATGACGGCGGGGTCTACGAAGCATAGGCCTGCAATGAAACCCGTCGCCGGTAATATGGTTGCGGGTGTCTTGCTATGCAGATCTGCTTCTAGCTTTCTTGTCTTGGCGCCGATGGCAGCATACCTTGGGGTTATGTTCCATTCACGGATGCGTAGACCAAGCGGTCGTCGCTGAGGGATAACTTGACACCAGTCTTCGGTCTCGGGGACGTCTTTCATACACTCTGACGTACCCTGTTTTTTTCTTTCGATTCATGAACGACATCACGACTACGAAGTAATGGACGACCTGTCGGTACCGAGCATCTGGAATCCGGTTCCGGCTGTCTGTTTCGCATGCAACAGGGTTTTCTTTTCATGGTTCGGATTCATGGTCATTCTTATACAGCATCACATATTACGGTCGTATCGTTCTCAAACTCGGAAATTTGCGTCAGACGATACCCACACGAGCATTGTGAGGCGTTTAGCATTTGCATTTCCATATGGTAGGGGGTTTGGACGCCATCTACATGGCATCAAGGACTTTTAGTCGCTAGACTTGATGGTTACCGATCTCCGAGGCTGATGGACGGACGCAATTGGTGGAATTAAGGAACATGCATAACGAACGTGGGATATTTGCTACCTTTTCATACTTTTCTGTTCATCTCCCTCTCCCGTTTTCCCGCCCGTTGGGCGTCACATAGGGCTTTCCCCTGCGCTTGGAGTCTAGCAGCGCTCGTGGTGGCTGCTGATTGGGCATGGGCTTCATCAGTACATTGAGAGATATGGTCGCCCGGCTACTACTTGAGCTGGGAGACCTAGATAAGCCATACCGTACATAGCATACATGTATATGAGCAATGGTTATACTGAGACGGGTTCTCGGAGACATGATACGGTCCATGGCTCCAGTGGAGTGATCTGGTTGTGGAAAACGTGACTATTCGTAAGCTGTAAGGCGACGCCATAGAGACGGGACAAGTCTAGTCAGTAGAGACTCCTGAGTATGCACAACCTATACGCAGTGTTCACAACTAGATTGCGGCCAGCGGGCCTCTTTGTCGTCGAGACGAGGATCGTTAGCGCGTCTGCTTGGGTGTTTCTAATAGGCGAGACTGAAGTTGATGCCGTTCGCGTACGGACTCCCGTCTGTAAACGCGGACGGGCTATGTGAAAGTGAAGCGAGTAAATGACGGCGCTTGTATTAGTTGGACAACGGTATTGATTAATTATTTGGTGGAGAAGTGCAACACCGATTTATCGCGGTGAGAAGATGTGGTGCACTTTCTACTACGCCAACTTGGGAATGTGCAGTATAACCAGAGTCTGGCCCAGACTCCAGACAAGATCCAGTCGCAGTGCTTAGCCTGGACGGCCTCGAACCCTTCTTCTCCAGGACTTGCAAAACTAGTCCAAGCTTTCCGCCGGTTAGTTCCTTGGCGGCGGCGCGAAGCGGATAGTTTCGTCTGAACTTGTCGGAGCGAAGGACAGCTGTGGAGCCGCGTCGCATACCGAGAGGCAGGGGGAAGCATCTTGGCATCTGTCAATCTGTCTACGGTAGCAACCATGCCTGTGCTCACAGGTCCTGGAGTCCCGGTGGAATGGATGGTGTCCAGGACGGTCGATGGCCGAGTACCTCGTGAATCAGCGGGAAGTGGTCAGAGAGCTGGATCCTGCAGGCTGGAGTTATAATTAGCGGCAGGCCGATGTCAACCCCCTACCAATTGGGCTGACGGTGCCCGGCTCACTGCAGCTCGCCAAAGCAAAGCTGAACAGACGAGACTGCGGCCATTCCCAGACGGGATAGGAGGGAGATAGGATGGGGATACGACCGGGGGCAGGAGAAAGGAGGCATGTGGGAATCGCGAGAGGGCGTGAGCAGTCGTCATGTTTCTTACTGATGCGCAAACCTCCCCTCCATCCCCCATCAATCCCTCAGAACTCAGAATCCTCGGCCCTGGGTGTTTATTATTTTACTTCTTCGCCGTCTCTCCTTACGTCTCTTATGTAGGACCACGTTTTGCTGTCTTGTACCACCGGTGTCCAAGACGCTCTGCTCCATACAGATATTTTTTAATTGATATAACCGATTGAACCCCTATCTGCGCCGCAAATGAGCTGACGGTCAGCCGCGGACGGTCAATCCAGTCAGCCATTCGATACTGCCTTTCCACACGTAGAAACGGCACGCTGTGAAAGAAAGCCAGCAGCGCCCAACTCTTCCACCACTGTCGCCAGCCAGCGTCACTTCCCCATGGGCACGATGAACCTCAACATGGGCGCCGTGCGCAACCCGCCGCGCCACGTTACATTCGGCGCCGTTGCCTTCTTCATCATCGTCCTCTTCGTCGTCTTCACCCCGCGGACGCCACACCTCGACGTGTCCCGGCTGCAGTCTTCAACGGGTTCCGCTGCACCACCCGCCGCCGCCGCCGCCCCCCTTGCCGGCGGCAAGACCTCGTCCAAGACGTCGTCGTCTGGCTCGGGGTCGGCCCCCGCCGCCTACAAGAGCAACGCCGAGAAGCTCTACGGCAACGACTACCACGGCCACTCGTCGCCGTCCGACATCAACCGCGTCACCAACGACACGCTCGGCTTCTCCAAGATCTTCGTCGTCGGCCTGCCCGAGCGCAGCGACAAGCGCGACGCCATCGCCCTCACCAGCTCCCTGACCGGCTTCCACGTCGACTGGGTCGATGGCGTCAAGGGCGAGTCCATCCCCGACAAGGCCGTGCCCTTCGGCACCGACCGCAAGAAGTTGTGGGAGAGCAACCTGGGGAGCTGGAGGGGACACATGAATGCCATCCGCAGGTACGTCCTTACAGTAGTTTGAGTTTGCGCTGTTCGCGAGTCTCTCTGCCTATTACGAGACATTGTCTCAGATGCTTTCTCTGGGGTAATGCCCGGTGGAGGCCGATCAAACACGGGTTGCAGCCAGGCTGGGCATGTATCAGGAAAAGGCAAACAAGACAGTTTGGCTAACGAGAACGTGTACAGGATTGTTGAGGACGATCTCGAGTCTGCCCTCATTATGGAGGACGACATGGACTGGGATGTACGCTTGAAGCCGCAGCTGGAGCGAGTAGCCCAGGGCGCCCGTGCTCTCCTAGGTTCCAAATCCAACCCGGCGTCCCCCTATGGCGACGACTGGGACATCCTCTGGCTGGGCCACTGCGGCGAGGTCTTTCCCGAGCTGTTGGACGAGAACAAGGGCAAGCCCGCGGACGACAAGGGCATCAAGTACATGCAGCGCAAGTTCGTCATCGAGAAGGACGCCACGGTCCCGCCGCTGGACAAGGTCACCGGCCTCATCGACTTCAAGGCCAGCCCGGAACACACCCGCTGGGTGCACATCACCGGCGCCCCCATCTGCACGTTTGCCTATGCCCTGTCCCAGAAGGGCGCCCGCAAGGTCCTGTTCGACCTTTCCGTGGACCACCTCAACGGTCCCTTCGACAACTCCCTGGCCTGGCTCTGCAGGCGCGCCGTCTCGTCTGTTGGCGCGCCAGAGGAGAAGGCCGGAGACCGCGGTCTGGATACGAAGTGCCTCAGCGTGACGCCTCCGATCTTCTTCCACCACAAGGCCAAGGGTATGATGAGCGGGGACAGCGATATCCAGACGGTGGCCGACGGTGCTGTTCGCGAAAAGGGTGTCACGGAGAATATCGTCTGGAGTGCGAGAAACAACATTCGGAACATGATCATGGGGACGAGGATGGAGAGCCAGTACGAGGACATTTCGAGTTCAAAGTCATCCTGAACACAGCATGGTTTGTGGTGACTGAATTCTTTGGCCTCCTCCATCTCGGTGGGAAATTGACCGAGAGATCCCGGGACGTGGTGCAGGTGGATATCTGCCATGGAATCCCTCATCTCCTTTGTTTTGAGGCCTGCGCCAACCTCGACGTGAAGGGTCACAACAAATCGAACCCCCCAAGTCTCGGTTTCGACGAATCCCGCGCGGTCTCTTGTCATGATACTTCAATGTCAGACAGGAGCGGTACATCAAGCAACCGACGCGAGGGACGGCGTTATGAGTTGTCGGCCAGTTTCAAGCCTGGTCATTGTGCGAACAGCGGGAAACGATTGGGGCTTAGAGTAAGAGACTTGGTTACAATGATATCGACATCAAGTGTTACGGTTGAATTGGCGTTGGCCTGTTTTTTAATACGGGGGTATTGTAGATTAGATCGCACGGCGAGAGCCATAAGGCAGCCCAGGTGCAGGGCAGTGTACCAAGGTTTCAACGGGAGGGCAACGGTGGCTCAGCCACCAAGCACAGGCAGGAATAGACGAGAATACCAATCCTGTTCCCTGATTTTTCATACAACCAAAAACAGTGTCCGTGCAATGGCGCGTGCAACCCAACCTGCAATCCCACAGTGGTTCTATCTAAAACCGAAAAGCCAACATGTGTATCGGCTTGATTCTCTGGTTCGTGTAAGTGACTACCTACGGGTCGCGACTGGACATCCTGGCCCCCACACGAAGACAATGGTCTATAAACCACAAAGCAACGAGTGGCTTGAGCTGTTCTAAGCATGTTTCCATGGTTGTCGTCTAGTTATCCCGCTGCATCCTTCTTGACTTTGGGAGGCGGATTTAAGCCATGATGCCAACCTTCGGGTTCCTGGCTTGCAATCAGCGTGGGCAATGGATGGATGCACTTGCTCACGGAATCGCACGTCTCTGTTCCATTCCCTTTCCAGGCCCCGATCCAGCTGTTAAGATGGCAGCAAACTCAGCGAGGCTCATGTGTTCAGGATGGAAGATGTGACGGCAATGATGCACAATCATCACGAGCATAGCCAAGTCCAGTGGTAGCGAAAGACGCACGGAACAGAATACAAGGTGGCATTTATGACAAAGAATAGAAATCCTAGCTCTCAAATCTGTCCGGTCCGGGGATCATGGTCCCACCCGGAATGCCTCAACCGTTGGCATCATCTTCTCGTATCATCATGGTCCGGAAACAATTCTTCCCGGGTACTACTCCCTGATACCCGTCTCGCCCTACTCCCCTCAACCCAAACCAATCCTTTTAGCCTTCGGACGTGGGGAGATAGAGACTTCACCAGTACTGAGAGTACTACTGATCACATGATGAGTATCGGCCCCCAATGCCCCAGAACTGCTCTGCATAAAAGGTGCCGGCAGCCGCTTGCTTCCAGGGGTCGTTGAAGGCGGTGAAGAGAATGAGGTCGCCCGGGTTGCTGGAGTATGCGCTCTTGATCGACGAGATAGCGGCAGCTTGCGTGTCCATGCCAGGCACAGCCGCACCGTTTGCATTGCCCTTCCAAGGCCAGCCAGTCTCGGTGACGACGATGCGCTTGTTTGGGTCTGAAAGCTTGGCACGGAGGCGCTCGACGGCGCCAACGACGAAAGAGCCAGCCTGATCGGCACCAGTGTTGGGGTCAAAGAAAGGATGGACGTTGACGGCGCAGTAGTCAGACTGGTTGCACAGCTCGGGGTTATTCGTCGCCGCGTTGAACGTGTCAACAGTCACCACCGGTCCTTGATAGCCCGCGGCCCGCAGGGCGGAGCGGGCCTGGGATATAGCACCCAGGACACGGTCGACGGTGGCGCCACCGTTGTTCACAAGCTCGTTGCCAACACTGACAGTATCAACAACGCTCCAGTCATTGTTGACGCCGGCAGCCATGGCGGAAACGGCCTGGGAAACCGAGCTGAGGTCGAAGATGCCGAGGAAGAGCTTGTTGCCATACTTCTTGGCAGCAGCATAAGCGAATGCAACTTGGTCGCAGTCAACACCGTAGAGGCGAACAACCCCAGTGTCCTTGGCGAAGACGGCGAAATCGGTATCAACCTCGGCAGATGTTTTGCAGCCGCCGCTTCCCTTGTACGGAGAGTAGGTAACACCGTGAAGGCTACCTCCTCCGCCGGTCGACGGTACCGGGGCAGCAGCAGCGGTTGAGCTAGGTTTAGCTTGGGCATACGTCGAAACAGGGGCCTGGGATGGGCTGTTAGGGGACGCCGCGTAGACGGTTGGAGCCTGCAGAGCGTCAGGCGAGACGGGCGCCTGGGTCGGCGGAAGGGCGGCCTGGTTCGTGGATGTCGACGATGATGAAGTCGACAGGGGAACATAGGCAACCGTCTCAGTAGCGGTGCTGACCGGGTTGCCAAACTGGTCGACGTAAACGATAACCTCGGGTAACTCAGTCGGGGCGGCCAAGGCGGGATCCGTAACTGTCACCTTGTCCCGCTTGGGGATAAAGGCGCGGCGGTGAGCATGACGCTGATGGACATGTCGCTGTCCTCTGTGGTCTGTAACCTGTGTCAGCACATGGTCGTGCGCAGAATCATGCACACAAGACGCGACTTACTGGGCTGCGCAGCTGACAGCTGCAGCAGCGAGAAGACGGCGAGGAAAATGGTGGCGATCTCCATGGCTGTAAGAATACTTTGTAACTCTCCCCTTTCTCTGGTCCCAAGGAATGGCAGGCCCCCTTCTAGTTAACGAATGACGAGGCGGGCTGGACTGCAGGGGCAAGGAGTCAGTCAACCAGCCAGCGGAACAAGCAGAAAGTAGTACTAGGATAAGGAGGGACGGGAAGAACAAAAGCGTCGCATGAAAGCGGCAAAAAAGCAACCAAGGACGTCAATCAACTGTCCATCAGCGGCAGCGACAGGAGGCTCAAAAAGGGGGACACCAAAGGAGGGACAAGAAACAGGGAGGAGGTTGGGGGGGGTGTAGGCTTTGTGTAGATAGATGAATGAAGTCCAGGTGAATGGGGGCGGCTGCCGGCCAAGCGACGACGAGAATGCCACGCGCCACTTGAAAGGAAAGCCCAACGCCCAAAATGGCCGTGGCACTTGCTCTACGGCTCCTCGGCGACATAAACACCCTCCATGGAACGTGGCTCCGTCGGAAGTTCCAAGTTTGAAGCGTAATGTGTGGAAATTAGAGAGTGATGTCTGAGACACAAAAAAACCAGACGACACGATCGGCGGGGAGGGCATCCAGGGCGGGCAAGAAAGATTGACTCACCAACTATTTATGCCTGGCTTGCCTTGGTAAAGAGAACCGAGCGACCACCGCCGGAGAGAGTGTGCAAATTCGCGCAGTGCGTTGGCCTCGTGTGTCGCCGACGTGGTGGCGGCGATGGTGGTGATGTACAAGGGAGTGTGGGATTCTCTGCGCAAGTCTGGGCGGCGCGTCGAACTGTGTCTTCGCGGTCTGTTTTCTTCCCCGCGGGAGGAAAAAAAGACGGTAAGGAGCGTCAAGAATGAACGTGAGGTCACAAAAGGTGAGGGTGCAAAGTCATGTCTTATGAGACCAGATTCCTTGCGGTCGTGGTTTTTGTGAGCCGACAGGCGAGTGAGTGAGTGGGTGGATCGATGTAAAGGATCCGGTGGCCGAGGGTGAAGCCACCGCCGTTGTTTCTTGGCCCGGTTGGATGAGCGAACAACTGACATGACGTCGCGAGGCATGAGTCGTCTGTTCTGGATGCAAGGTACCGCCAAGTTCACCTTTCTTTTGGGAGACCCCTTTGCCTAACCAAGATGCGAGTCAGCTGAATCAGCCACAACATGTGCATGCGGGAAATGATGAATATGCAGCCCAACGGCGAGGTTCCTGCCAGCATCCCTCAGGATGGGAGATGCTAAGTATGCCTTGCCACAATGCACCACCTCGAATTCCGCTTTTGGCCAACTTGGATGTTGCCATCGTCCCTCCCTTGCCCGAGAGGTTCGGGTTTGTGCCGACGACACCATGCCAGATGCCACAGCAACATCATGCCGGCGGAAATCCTCACGAATTGGCGGCGTTGTCAGCCGGCACATGGAACAAACGAGTGACCGTCTCTGGCCCTTAGGCCAGCGATCCAAGTAGAACACTTCCACCCATCACCCGTCCGCCCATCCACAGCACAGAAAGAAAAATGGAATGGAATCAAAGAAAGACCCCGGGGTCCTGGTGAATGTCGTATCAATTAGAGATTATGTATCTGTTCTATGTCCTGTGTAACCGCGATCGGGTTCCTGTATCATGATGAGTAGGAGGAGTAATGCTAGTGGTAGTCGACCTGCAGTCCTAATCCTACAACTGCACACTCCCTACTTGTGACGGGAGTCATCCAGAGTCGTATACACATATATATACACGCACCACACACAGTCAAGCCGTTATCCGTACGTCGTTGGTTTCTATGCCACAAGTGACGATTGCCTGTTGGTCTTGCGTGTCATAACCTTGGTGATGGCGTGGCGGATCGTGACACCCGCCTTCTCGATCTCCTTCTTGGAGAGGCCTGATGTCACGCAGACCTTCAGCGCCGGCCGGATCGCCCATGTCTCGTCCTTGGGCGTGCCAATGTTCCTCACGGACGGCAGGCTCTTCAGCCTCGTGATGAGGACGCCGTTGCTCAATGTCTGTCCTCATGTTAGCGTCACAAGTTCAGTCTCATTTGCTAGGTTGCCCAAAGCAGGTTCGACTCGACTCACCTCATCAACACACTCCTGCAGAATCCGTTCCTGGTCCTCATATGTAAGCCCCCGCGTCCGGATCACATCCGGCTTGAGGTTGAGGAGCAAAATCGGGTTCTCGGCCGAACTGGTACAGTTGACCCAGTCGCTTCTTGGATCCAGTTGGGCCTTTATCGTCTTGATGTTCTCGCGGCACTGAGACAAGATCTCAGGATTGGACTGAAGAACGTTCAGCGTCTCGCTGGCTGTCACGGCGAGCATGGCTGGCAGAGCGGCAGAGAAGGTATACGAGGCTGCCGTGATGCGCTGGTGCTCCACGGCGTCACGGTTTCCGGCGCAGAAGCCGCCACCCGCACACAGAGGACCAGCGAGTGAACCAACAATCATGTCGATCTGTGAAGAATCCACGTTTTGGGCTTCGGTCAGGCCACGTCCAGTACGGCCCAGGACTCCGAAGGACAGCGTCTCGTCCAGGATGATACGGAACTTGTACTTCTCCTTCAACTCAACCTAGAATGGGATGTATGAGTATGCGGACAAAGTCGACTCGGCGACAGAAAGACGTAAGGAAAAGAAAAGAGGATAGAAAAAGGACAAAGAGAACGTGAGGCGACTCACCAGCTTGGGCAGATCCGCAGAGTCGCCCACCAGCTCAAACAGACCTTCCGTGACGATGAAGCGTCTGGTCAGCTTCTTCTTGGCCTGATCGCGAACGACCTGCTTCATTACCCTTTCGAGGTCCTCCATGTCGTTGTGGTTGAACCACTTGATCTGACTGCGCGAGATGTCAAGGCCCTTGCGGATCGAGTAGTTGACCTGCTTGTCGGCAATGATGACATCGCCACGCTTGCAGAACGAGGGGATCACACTGGAGATGGTGGAGAAGGCCTGGGCGTAGACAATGCAGCCCTCGGTGCCCAGGTAGGCGGCAATATCGGCCTCGGTCTTCATGTGAACATCCTGGGTGCCGTAGAACTGGGGGGGCCCGCAGGGTCCGACTCCGTAGGTTCGCAGGGTCTGGATCGCCTTCTCCTTGATCTGCTCATTGGCATTGAAGTTGTAGAAGTTGTAGGAGGCGAGGTTGGTCACGGTCTTGCCGTTGGCGAGTTTGGATTTGGGGCCTGTCGGGCTATTGGTCAAGTCAGTCAGAGGGGCACGTTCCTCGGTTCTCCTTGGGTCCTGGGCAGCACAAGGTGTTGATCTGGTGTCGATCGTCTTTTTCTTTTTTTTCCTCTTCTCCTTCTTGTTCTTCTCTTGGTACGTACCCAACGATGACGGGGAGCTTCTCGGCCTCGGCCTCCTCGAAGGGCGTCTGCCCTGCGACTAGGGGCTCGGGCTCCCAGTCTTGGACCAGCTCGTCAATTTCTTCCTCCTTGAGCTTGACGTAGTTGGGCCCATGGGTCGGGTAGGCGGGGGCCAGCAGGTAGCGGATGAAGAATATGACCAGCACGAGTTCGATGGCGGAGCGGATGGGGTCGTTCTGGTAGCTGGACTGGATGTAGCGGATCAGGACGGCGCTGCCGGGGACCTTCTGGAAGGCCTCGGAGATGTCGTGCAAGGAGGCCGCGAGGCGAGTCTGGGCTTCGTGCAGGTCCATGGTGGCAGCATGCGGTTCTCCGGAATCCCGCTCGGTTTAGACGAGGAAGAAGAAGTTGGTAGAGTGGCAGATATGGGGGGATATGGGGGAACGGCGGCGGCTCACTCGGAGGCCCCGGTGGAGCAGTACGGCGGAGATGGTTGTTGCCGTCGTGCGCCTTTGCCTGCTCGTGCTTCTGGGCGCCGGATGGTGTGGCGGATGGTCGTAGTGGTTGTGGTAACTCTTGCTCGGTTCGGATCGCGGTCTGTCTGCGTTGGACGTCCAGCCTCTACGCTGCCCTCGTTGCGACGCGACCGCCAGTGGAAGGCGTTGGCGTCAGGGGTAACTAAGGTAAAAGTTCTAGGTACCTAAGTTACAGTGCTTGTGGGGAACAGATCCGCACTTTTTCTGACACTAGTGCTAAGGGGGCCTACCGGGCCTACCGGGCCTGCCTAGGTACTGCGTAAAGGCCCCGTCGGCCGCTGAACACCGAGCCCAAACGCTGGAGGATTTGTGCTGGCGGCCAAGGTCATCCCCTAATCACGGGAGTGAGTGACATTTGGATGGTAGCCAGGGAACATGGATCCAATTTGGGATGGGTCTCCCTGATCTTCTAAGAATCATGGAGGCCTCTTGTTCCTACGCAAACTTCCCTGCTCGGGTATTCTCTATGCTAGGGTATGTACGTAGTATGCTGTAGTTAATGCAGGCTCTGCACATCATTCTTGATCATTCAAATTGTGTTTTATTCATTCATGTAATGGTGGCTCCTGTCCTCCAGTCCGATTTCTGACATCCGCTGCCGAACCAAACCATGCCCCAAACTTGACGTAAATTACCGACCGCCATCAACGACGCATGGACTTTTTGTGCGTTTATTTATAGAACACCTTTCGTTATCATTTGACAGTGATCAAGACCAGACTTGACGGAAATTGACAATGCCTTGAGCTCTAAAACGGAATAGTAATAGGAAAAGAAACAAAAACGGCTTTGTATAGAAATGCCAGTACCGGAAGAAATACACTGCACTGCACGTTACGGCCACCCCAAAACCAACGGGTCGCAACTAATCCCATTTGCACGTGCTCTCTATAGTACATCTCGTGGAATAGGCATTCTACAGGAACTTCAGCTTGGTGGACGACGCCTTGGCCGCCTTGGTGGTCGTGGCGACGCCCGAGTACGACGGGTTGCCCGTTCCAGTCTGCGTCTCGTTGCGGGTGTTGTCATTGTCCTGGCCCGTAGGCTGCAGCAGGTTCATGGGGACCAAGTTGGTCAACGACTTCGGGATGTTCTTGCCAGCCACGATGGGACCCGCAATCAGAGCCACAAACAGGACTACCATGGCAAAGTAGAGGATGGCAAAACGGATCACCCTTCTTCTGCGAAGCTTGGACTGCTTCAGAGAGTAGATGGGCGGGCGGATTTGTCGGCTGTACGCTTCTATTAGTGCTTGAGACAAAGAGCAGGGGGGAGGTGGGCCTCGACATACCTAGGACGCAGCCAGAAGAGCATCATGGAGTGGAGCTTGTCGATCTGGGGGATCAGGATGACGGGAAGCATCAGGAAGAGGAGAATGTGGCCAAGGGCAAAGTCGGCGGCGAACAAGCTCAGCTCGGTGATCTTGCAGAGGAATTCACGCGCAGGCTGGGAAATCGAGTGCCAACCCATAGAATACCACTTGCCCGTCCAGAACGCGATGTTGGATTGATCCGTCTTGAACTCACGCGTGAGTGCCAGAGAGATGATCACCTTGAGAATGAATCGCTGTGCGGCCATGACCGCGATCATACCGAGGAGGGTCTTGGTGAAGTCGAAACCTTCAAGGAAGAACATGACCTCGAAGAACACGATCAACATGATGACGGCAATGGCGTGGGCGATCGCCGCCAGCACACTTCCGAACTTCTTGCAGCACATGCTCAGGAGAGGGCCCATACAGCAGGCCATGCCGAACATTGCACCCAGGGTTCCAGCGTTGATAGCAATGGGCGCGAACGCAACAATACCGACACGGATCAGGGCATTGGTCGCCTTGGCCTTCTCAACGCCAGTCTGCGCGTTGATGAACAGGTACGGAATCAGCGTTGCGGCAACGTATATCAGAGGGGCAATAACCTCTCCGAAGAATACGTTGGTGAATGCTGCACGGGGAACATCGGCCGAGAGCTTGCCCGAGGGGTCGCCGAGAGCCTTGCGCTTGTAACCCGTGATTCTCGTACGAGAGAGGCGAGAGAAAGCGATCCATGACGATGCGTGTGATCGAGAGTTGCCGCGAGACAACCAGCGCAGGAAGTCGCGGTAGTCGATGAAGAAGTCGTTCCACGAGAACTGGTGGGGGTTGTACAAGAAGGGCGAGACAAGCAGGGCAGGAACAGTAATGTAGAAGTAGGTCAAGGCCGACTGCCAGATGGTCAGGGTCGCGAACAGCAGCATCATGAAGCATCGAGCGCCAAAGTAGATCGAAGGACCGGCGAATCGCGAATACAAGACACCGAAAGGAATGCGCGCAGTCGCGAAACCACGTCCTGTACCAATGTAACGGGCACCACCGAAGGAAAGATCCTCCTGCACCGAGTTGGCGTAAATCTGACAAACAAAGACCTCGAAGAAGGGCGACAAGGAGCAGAACTGCTTCGCCAGACGAGTTGCCATACGTAGCACACCACGTTCCGTGAGCTCTTGAACGCAGAGAGGAATGTAGGACAAGAAGAACACGAAAAGAATCGAGATGACACTGCGGTAAACCCAGTCCATCAGGGCGTCGGTGTTCGAGCAACCAGTAGGGAACAGAGGGTCGGTAATGGGTACGTTTCGGTTGTAGTTGCAGGCAATCGTCTGGTCTCGCAAGACACCGAAGCTGAGCAGGGTGATGAGGAAGACCTGGACAGACAGCATGATGAACATGTTGTTCAAGTGGAAACCGGGATGGGCGTAGTAGAACGACAGGAATCGGTCGAGGGGTAGCTGGGTACCGAGGTAGTAGTATTCACGAGACAGCATTTGCTCGCCCATACCAGTTCCGATCTTGGTGGTGAAGTTCAGAATGGAGCCGAAACCCAAGTCACGACCCTTGCCACACTGGTAGTACTCGCAGTGCTTGATACGTCCACCACGCAGTATCGCGTTCATACCAGCGTAGATATCCTCGTTAAGATGCAGACCTTTCTGGGCCTTGGAGACACCGCCACGAGTAGTCATGAAAATACCGTTCAAGAAATCAGGGTGACCATAGTGGAGCTTGCCACCAATCTGGGCCAGTGTTCTGGCGAAGAGAGTACCAAATGTCTGTTCCTTTCCAGCAGCAATGTCACCAAGGATACCAATGTTCTCGGAGAAAATGTACTCGCGGGCACCCAAAATGGCAACGGGGGCTTGCGACTCATTCTTGACACCCGGAGTGTATGGAGAGACGTTGTCGGTCTTCATTTCCTCGAACTCGGCAAGAACCGAGCGGATCTTGAGACACTCCTCGAGATAGTTGTCCTGGTTGGCATCAATGAGCTGGATATACTCTCCACGGTAGAAGATGATGGCGTGGTTCTGGTTATCGGATTTGCCGTCACCAAGAACGGGGTTACCAGAGAGCTGAATTCTGAACTTGGGTCGACGCATGCCGTTCTCCATGATCTCAGAGTGACCATCAACCAGAGCAGAGTAAATGCGAGGCTCGTCGCCCTCGACGACCGGAGGCTCCTCATCCAGGTAAGCAATTTGAAGGTCGGGGTAGGCACGGAGTAAGAACTCTGCATTCTCCATTTCCTCCTTCTTGAACTTGGCATATCGCTGCATGGAAACGACAAGCTTGAACTTGCGGCGGGCCATTCTCTCGAGCTCACGCTCGAGCTTGTCGGAGTTACCACCGAACATCTGGACAACCTCGGGGTTCTCAACGCGGTATAGCAGCTTGATGGCACGGCTGTAGTTCATGAAACCAGAGACAGTACGGTACAGAGTCTGGGATCGCAGGGAAGCCCAGATACGAGTGCGAAGAGTGTACTCGGGGGCCGAAGACTTGAAACCAATGCAGTAGAACGGCAGGTCGTCGATCTTACTCTTCGCAGTATCCTTCTCGGTCTTCTCCTCGTCACCATTGAATTGTGACGTCTCATCGGCCAAGATCTTGGTATCCTTAACGAAGCAATCCCACTCGTGAGGGTGGAGTTGCTTGAGGTACTCCAGCATAGTAACACGCGAGTAGGGCTCATCCTCACGAATGATCTCCCTGAGAGACAAGAGAATCTTTTCGCTGTAGTGGGGGATCAAGACGGTGAAAGTCGGCATGTTGTCGACCGGGAGAGGCTCGGGAATAGGTGTCGAGAGTGATTGAGCGAAGAAAGAAATACGACGCTCAGCTTCGCTTTGGCTTGGGAAGAACTCAGTCTTGAATGAGTGATCTTCCTGGGAAACGAAGAAGGTCGGTGCTCTAAGAGTTCGCTTGCCTTCTTGCTCCGAAGGGACCTGGTGGTACAAAAGCTTCTGGACGTGGTCGATAGCAAGAAGATGCTCGCGATACATGGAGATCACAATGGCGTTCCAGATCTGAGAGATCAACACCTTTGGCTTGTACTTGATCTCCATGTCCGTCGTTGCCAAGATCTTGGAGTAGATACGCTTTGGCAGACGAGAGAAGATGTTTCGCCAGGGTGTCCAGATAGACGAACCAAGGTAGAAGGACCGCGCGATGGAGCAGACAGTGTTGAGGATAACGTACCAAAGGTAGGTATCCAAGAAGAAGAAGATCAAATCCGTGAAAATCATCAGGATGAGGGTAACAGTCGGCTGCTTCTTGCACAGAATACTGCCCAAAATCGCGTCACCCACGCAGCTGTCCACGTTCATGATCGATAGGTATCGAATCGGGTCACGAACCGACAATGTCAGGTAGACGTAGGATTCTCCAAACTTGGCACCAAAGACGGTGGCCCATAGACCATAGGACATGGCAATATCGTTACCATGAAGACGTGGCCAGCTAGCAGTAAAGGTCTGACTGGCGACATACTGGCGGGAGTTTTTCTTGGCCAGGTAGCTGCCGAACAAGCCACCCAAGGGCATGACGGAGAAGAAGATGAAGGTCACCAGAGCGATGAAGAACTGGACAATACCCAGAATCAACCCAACCTGTGTATCCTGGGCACCCTTAACGCCAAATACGTAGACGCTGGGACCGATGTTGATGATGAAGATGGCGATGAGGAACAACAGACGCTTAGTGAGATGTTGCGCTCCCGCCCATTTTCGGGGGACATAAGCCCACTCAGCAAGCGTGGCCAGGACCTGGATCAGAGCAGCAATGGCGCCACCGGCGCCGACGATGGACCACTGAGCAGAGGCTGGCGGTTGATTGTTAACCTGCTGCTCGTATTTGCTGCCCAAGAGGAGAGAAGGTGCGTTGTGAGACGTGTAGAACCAGAACATGGTCAAGTGGATAACCCAGATGCGGTTGAAATTAACAAGCATGTGGAACCACGATCGCGTCTCCTTGTATGTCTTAAAGAAACACTTCTTCCAGTTGACGTCCTTGAGCTTCAGGTAACGTTCCTGGGGAGGGACATCAACCAGCTTGCTCTTGTCTTCAAGGACGATGCGCTCGATACCCTCGGGGTACCAGAAGAGCTGGTTGCAATCATCGTAACCAATGATCTTGTTGTGGTCCCGCTCGCGACGTACGTAAACTCCGTTGGAGATTTCGTAACCTTGGTCACGACAGTACTGGTAGATCGGGGTAATGACGTTGTTGAGGAAGGTGCCCTCTTCGACTTGCTCCACCATGTTCTGGCAAGCGGGCGAGTTGAGGTAGTCATCGGCGCACTTGAAGATGAAGCAGAGACACTCGGCCATGAAACGCACTTGGTTGGCCTCTCCCCAGCAGAGCAGGTACAAGGCAATCTGGCGAATACGGTCGTGCTGGGACATGCGGTTCATGCGGGTCTTCCAGCGGTACTCGGCAGCCTCCAAGCTGTCGTCACCCTCCAGATCCTCGAGCATCTGGTTCTCGTCGGCGGCGTCCTTGTTCTTCTTGTTCTTCTTGGCCTTCTTGCGGCCCCTGCCCTTCATATTGGCGAAGCCGACGGCGTCATCGAGGTCAAGGTGGGCAGCAAAGTACCATTTTCGGTAGTTGGCATTGTCGCCACCAATATAGTCTGCGTGGAGCGAGAGCAGAGCCTGGTTCGGGGTCATGCGAGAAGCCCTCGAATCCAACAAGGTCATCAGATGATCATACATGTTTCGCATGCTGTCACGCTGGAAACCGAACTTGCCGGTCAAGTCCAGGAAGATGTCTTCGATCTCCTCCTTGGAGAGGGGAATCTGAGCATCCGAGGTCCAGGCCGGATAAGGCTCTCTCGAGCGCTGGCCAGCAGGAAGGACGTTGCCGAAGTCCATGCCGTAGTTGGGCGTCGAGGCACCTGACGAGCGGTTGCCGCCGTACGAGATCTGAGAGGACGGCGGGCGGAAGCCGCGGGCACCATCGCCGTAGCTGTTGTACCGCTCATCGCCACGGCCATAGTAGTCCATCTCAGCAGCGCGTGCCATGTCGGATCTCATGGTGAAGTCGCTGAAGGTCTCGGAGTCGTCCTCGCCCTGGCCCCGGTTTCCCTGGTAGCCCTGGTCGTAGTACTGGCCGTTGCCGCCATGACCACCGTTGTTGTTGTTGTTGTAGTAGTCATCCTGGTACTGATCGTTGTTGTCATAGTAGCCACCGTCCTGTTGGTAGGGATTGTTGGAATCGGCGTTGTAGTAGCCACTGCAGCCAAAAGGTCAGTTCGGCCGGACATTGCCCAACGAAATGGAAACTCGACTCACGATTCATCGTAGTAGCCATCATTGGCAGCGTATCCATCTTGGTCGTAGTACTGCTGGTTGTGCTCGTCTTGGTAGTACGAGTCTGTGTTTGGGTGATCGGGATGACCGTAGCCATCGTCGTAGTGGTCATTGTGACCACCGCCTGGGTAGCCCGCCATACTGAATGGAGATCGGGGCTATGTTTTTTCTCAAATCGGCGGTCGTCTACGAGGCCGAGGTCAGCACGCCCCATTGATGCACGACGCGCTGGCAGTTCGAGGTGTAGAACGCCTGGCCGGTATCCTCCAGAGAAGACGAAAACAGCGGCGACACAGCGTCTTGGGAAAACGAGGAAGGGGGGAAGTAAGAGGGCTGGAGAGAATAACTTACGGCTCAAAGACTCATGACTTGTCCAGATCAATTATTAGAATTAGTTCCGGAATGGCCCTTCGTAAAGCGAGGGACAAAGGTGTGGCCGGCCACAAACAGAAGGAGGCTGTGACGCTGTTGATGCTGGTTTGTTGTTGACCCGAGGGAGGGATCGATTTGGGAAGGGGAATTCCCAGGTCACGGTTGGCGAGGGCGAGGGAGAGGGAGAGGTTGGCACCACAGGAGCGACGGGGTTACGCGGCGCAGTGCTGTCCAGCGTTTAGCGGGCAGTGGGCTGGCCTAGCGATAAGGTACCGTCGGCTGGTCCGGCGTCTCGAAGGGCTTAGCGAGCTGGGAGCCGCGACGAGAGGGAGCGTGAGAAAAAATAGATATGCCAAGGCCCTTGCCTTTCTCAATCAACTAGCAGCAATCACCACTTTTCCGTAGGCAGTATTATCGAAACGATTGACTGGATGTGAATCCGTAAACAAAGAGGGCGGGTCGGGAGCGAGCGGCGTCGTCCTTCTTTTGACTTTGCGGGTTGCGTGGACCTGGAGCGAGAGTGTAACGGCCGACGCGGACGGGGCAGGACAGCACAGGAATGCCGTGCCTCTGCAGCGCGAGTGTCGGTGGTAACGAGAGTCGGTTGCCGCAGCGAGTAAGGGAAGAAGAGGTCTGTCTTCCTCACTTTGATTCAATCCGTAATCCCAGGGCTCACCCGATCCTGCAAAAAAAGAAGAAAGCAGTTCAGGAAGAAAATGGGGAGAGTCCAGAGAAAGAATGAAACAGGCTTAGGGACGGGGGAAAGTCAAGTAAGGTAGGAGGGCTGCAAGCTAGCCACAGCAGAGGGGGGCAAAGGGGAAAGGGGAATTGGGAGTGAGCGAGTGTGAATGGCCATGCATGGATGGGATGGGATGGCCCGGATGGGGATGGGAAAGGAGACACCTCCAATGATCCATCCTCCAGGGCAGCCTGTGAGCCAGCAGCAGCCAAGGAGAGCAGTCCAGTGCTCCCTGTACTGTGCTGTGCTGTACCTCTGTACCTAGGCCCCAAGCGTGAGCGACGGGCGACGGGCGACGGGCGACGCAACGGTCCACGGTGGGCTCTGGCCAATCCAGGACGGGAGGGCGATCGAGATGCGGATGTGGCTGTGCCCCGGTGCGTATGTGTGTGACTTGCGTCCCCCTTGTCCCCCCTTGTCCCCCCTGGACGCCCAAGACACCCTCTGATTCTGATCGAAGCCTGCATGGCCTGCCTGTCAAACAGGAAACAGGGCACACCTGGAGCACTCGCGGAGGCGAATACTCAAAAAGCGGGCAGGGGTGGGACAGGGAGGTTACAACCTCCCATGGCTCGCCTCTCTCCTACACAGTACAAACACCACCAAACCAAAAAGCCCCTTTTCCCTGATGGGCTTGGTGGGGGATCGAGGACGACCAGAACAAGAAGATGAGTCGAGCCAGAGCCCAGGATTCGTTGCCGGCGCCAGGGATCATCTTCTCACGACGCCCGTGGTTGGCTCCGACACCCACGGCCATCCCACCTTGGGGCCAGCCCAAAGTACACCATAACTGCGAATCACCGAATGATACTTGAGCTGTACCTTGGAAGAAAGCAGACAATACCTACCCACATGGTACTGGACACCACTTTACTCTGCTGCCTGCTCTTGGGATGAGGATCGATCAGACAATCCACTGCGGAATTTAGCGGAGATGGGCGCTATCAACAGTGCTTTTCTTGGCTTGTAACTATGCATCGGCTTCAATTCTCTGTACCATATGTTGGTACTTGACTTTTCCACACAGCCCTCTTGCAACCACTACATCTTCGGGTGGTCCCAGCGCTCTAGGCAAACTCTCAGCAAGATTATCAATTGCCTCGGGTTCATTGTCAGGTCATTGTCACATAACAACGTTGTTAACACAGATGTCCAGTCACGGTAAAGTGCGTCTGCATGCTGAGGTTTTCGAGACTCGGAAATTTAAACAGACAGCATCATGGCATATTCGTTTACCTGCGCCTCAAAGTGACTGACGTCTCGACGTATGCCGTGTGGGTCCGCCCAGAAGTCGACGTGCGTCGGGTATTCTTCAGGTATCGCGCTGCTGCTGCAGTTTCTGCAGTACCGTCAATCCAAACCTGATGAAAACTTGGCTCCCAGGGCCGTGTGCGCTGGAATACAGGTTTGTTGGAAGTGCACAACAAAGGAACAGAGAATATTGGCTGGATCTCGTTGAAATCGCGCTGCGAGCACACGACCAACATGTCGGCCGTCTGGCAGTGGTAGGCTTTGAATTCCGTCACAGACTCGTTTCTCAACGGTCATCCATCGTGTTGTGTGCTACACTCCACCAAGATGTTCCTCGAATACGATACCGTCCAGCAGTGGTGTACGGCACTTTTTAGTCAAGACCGCTCTGCAAGTCGTATACGATAGGTTGCCAAGAGGTCCATCATCAGTACGAGCCCCAGACAGCGCCACTCCATGCCTCCTGCAGCTGTTGACCTTTCGAGCAGTCGGACACGAATCTTGTTCTCACTGTTCGTTCATGTCGCACCCCCGCGCCCCCAGAGGATACCGAACAGTGTAGTTGGTTTCTGCAAACATGCATGTGGTCATGGTGGCCGGGCGGGGAGCCTTTCATGCGCTGCCCATGCATTCAATCCTCAAAACCTAAAAAATCTCGAGGGCGATGAGTATTGCTTACTATATCCACCTAGCCATGTTTGAAGGAGCGCATGTTCGTTCAGGATAGGACTGAGCCATACTACAAAACATACCTACATACGGGCCTAGCCATTTGCAACCCTCCCATCGAATACGTACAGCCTAACAGCCATACCCACGCCCAGCTTGACCATCTTGCATGAGGATGGATCTCGTCCACCATGGTCGTCAAGATGTACGCGGCGTGTAGCTGCCCTCCGCAGTACGATACTGCGCTACGGTGGAGTCATACGAAAAAGAGGTCACTGTGCTTTTTGTACAGTGCAGAATGAACGTGTCGACTCATAACGGCCCGCTCAATGCAGGTACCGGTGGCCGAATGGCTTCTTCTGGCAGACAAGCGAGCGCGCCATGGCTTGCGCGCATGCTGCCCACACCGATGATGACGACATAGGCAAATTTGGGAACTCGGAGCAATCAATCGTGCGCGGCGGGACTTGCAGGGTGTGGAAATGTGCCCGCCCAACAGGAGTCCAGCCCGAGATTGGACGCTGACGGTGGGCCCCTTTTCTGCCCTCTAGAGCAGCCTGAATCGTGCCGTGGATACAATCTTGGATGACGCGGCGTTAGCGCAGGAGCCCACATAGTATTACGGTGCCATTGTGTATTTTCGGTATATGTATTATATTCCTGCTTGTTAAGCAGTGTGGTCAGACGGGTCAGATCAATCAAAGCTTGACAGGCGGGAGCGCCTTTTTTCATCTGAACGCCAGCAGCGCCAGCAGCGCCAGCAGTACATACCACGCCGCCGCCAGATCCACTGCTGGACAGCGGATAATTAGTTAGCATAAAGTCGACTTGGCACCGAGAGACGGTGCAGTCTTGTTTAGGTCGACAATTGGACGTGATCGGGACCCTAGCTGGAGGGGTGGCTGGCAATAATGCCAAAGAGAGTTCAGACTGAAGGTTCTTTGAGAGTTCAAGACCAGCTTGAGCGAAGAAACCTCGAATCCCCCCACAGCGATGCTGCCACGGCTGCTGCTGCCCCTCCAATCTGACTGATGAGCCAACTTTGAGCAGAGACTAAATTAAATCCGCCAAGAGCCCGCACTCGACGCGAGACGGACAGGGCTTGATGGCCGGTTTGTCCAACACCCGCGACCGCAGGCTGGCGGGCAAGGCATCCGTCATCCATTTGAGCGAGGGGTGGGCCAGTCGTCCTCTAGCCACCTGCAGTGGGTCAGTCCATGTTCGTCCAGGGGCAAGCCAAACCGGTACCGTTTCCATCAGATTTTCATGTGGGCTGCGCCTCAGCCGCATCTTCAGGGCTTCCAGCGCTGAGACACGATCGGGTGCTACTTTGGTGGAGCTTCTTCAATTGCTAAATCCCGAGTCTATCATGCACCTCCAAAGGATAGACAGGGGCGCTCAGTAGAAAGAAGCACGTACAAGCTCAACAAGACAGGCAATGCTGTGCCTCCGCAATAGCTAGTCCGATCTCACACGTGAGGAGCGCTCTTATCAGTGTTTCAACTACAAAGTTCACTTGACGGTGGGGAGCATCTAGCGAAGCAAGGCGACGTGCACACCATGGATTCTGGCCTGTGCATCCCTGAAATCATGAGGGCTTTGCATGACTGGCTCAGACAACAGGACGACAGGCATGCGCCTCAGTAGCCCTGGAGAATTAATTGTCCCATCGTTAGAAGGTCGTCTTGAAACCCATGACCATTGTGGGCTAACATGATCATGTCGGAGCAGCAGGTTTCAATATATGTGGCTATGTCCGTACTTATTCTCTTCTTGACTCTGAGCACGTTCCATATCACTAGTTGCTAGCCGGCGAGGCGTACCTACATCTTGGGTGAGGAGATGTGCATAGTCAGGCTTTCCTAACTTAGTGCTCTCATTCTTATACATGCCTACGTGGCCAGGTCCATGATCAAACGGACCAGCTCCTTCGATTCCGCCTCCTTGAGAAACGGACTGTGCCCGCAAGTAAGCTCGATGACTCGGGCACCCATGGCATTGGCCATGGCCTGCTGACCCAGGGCCGGGATGCACTTGTCATTGGTGCACACAACATAGATCTTGGGAGCCTTGACCTCAGTCGCCGCATACTGCGTTGGAGTTACGAGACTGGCATGGCTCTGGTACATCAAACCCGCGAAATGGCTTTCCCTCTCTTCCTTGGGCATATCATTGTAAAAGACATCCATGGCTTCGGGATTCAGCAAGCGCATCTCTCCCTAGTGACACATAAGCCGTTGCTTCCCTACCAGCCGGTGCTCTAGGATACTCACCTCCTGTCTGTGCCAGCCTGGCCAATTGTCGTTCTCAAGCGTATAGAGGCTCATGCCTCTCTGGGGCACTGCAGCAGCAGCGAAATATAACACAGACCTGACGCCGCCTTCGAGGCCACGTGCCTTTCTCTCTTCCACAGTGTGGCCATGAAGCGCTGCGGTGCCGGGAATGCCACCGTAGCTATGACAGACCATGGTGGCCTCCTCGCCAGCGTCAAGATGGGGCAGCAGGACCTCATGGATCCTTTTCACGTCGTCAGCGTACGTTTTGCCTGCTATGGATCCGTCGCTGCCTACAGTCGCATTGACGGGTGCTAGGACTGTATAGCCGCAAGCTCTCAAGGGATCTATGATGCGGTGGTAGGAAGCAGGGTGGTGCCAAGCACCATGAACGAGACATATGACAGGCATGTCGAGGGAAATGATCTAGGTAAGCAAAATTAGTTGATCAGATCCGTGATGAAGAGCCTGCGATGTCGAGATCGATGGAATCCAGCGCCTTGTGCGAACAGATCATGATTATATATCTATTCTTCCAGCCCAAAGACTACCTCATGTAACAACTCCACTACTATGTTGAACTGGCTAGTCAAAACCATGCCCTCGGAAACTGGAGTGGGTCAAAAGCGACAACTTCTCATTGGTTACGCGCGGATCACTCAGCTGCATGGTAGTGCTTACATCAAGTCGGAGGATATCCGTCCTCGAGTCTCAATACCTGTCCCAAGGGTATATCCTTGGTTGTTTCTTTGCGCCGACCTTGGTCTGGCCAAGTCAATCTGTTCTCAGATGAACAACTCCGGTCATATCCAGTTGGTAAAATCGACGCCGAGCGGAAAGAAGATGTGCGACTTTGTGGGTGCTTTACTAAAGCTTTTGATACCCTGGTGGATATTTCTTTCACCGTAAGGCCCGGCGTAGGGGAGAGGCATACGCAGGATGTGAGACAAAGGGCATATTCTTAGGTAGTGGAATGTACCCAGGGCATCCTTCCTTTAGTATGTGTTCCTTTGAAGACATTATTAGTACTCCCTTCTCTTGAATTAAGACCAAAGACACCGTTTACGAACAATACGCTTGTAAATTAGACATTGCTCTTCATGCGAGAACACCACAGTGCCATTATGCTACTCCTCTACCAAAGTATATAAGAAACCCGTCGAGAATATTGCTGAACCTGTCTGCCACACCACAAGACTCTAGTCGCACCTCCGTTCATCAACTTCGCTCTGCAGTTCGCTCTCCAGGCTTCACTAGACACCAGCCACGAAATAAAACAACACAGAAAATGGCACCAATTTTGCACATAGTCCGACATGCAGAGGCTGAGCACAACGTCGATGCGCGGTATCATCTTGAGGACCCGAAATTGACACGGAGGGGTAAAGCGCAATGCGGTATTCTCTCTTCAGCTGAGAAAGACCTGCAGAAGCGTGTCACTCACTTGGTTGCCTCTCCATCTTCTCGGGCGGTGGAGACATGTGCACTAGCGTTCCCTACTGTGGTTGAACGCGGCAAGAAGATAATATTGCTGGGTGAGCTTGTCGAGGTCGAGCCTTACGACTGCAACGTACCCGCTGACATTGAAACACTCCAGAGAGAATTCGGGGATCTGATGGAATTTAAACATCTGGACGCAGACTATCTCGATAGGAGCGCTTTGAGCAGGTATGCGGCCACGCCCAGCGCATTGGAGCAACGAGCCCGTGTAGCCCGTAGGATACTTTCAGCCCTAGCTCAGAGTCATGGAGAGGACGCAGAGATTGTGGTTGTCAGTCACGGAGGTTTCATACAATGGCTTGTTGAAGACTTTGACACTACGTGGGAGAACGCCGAGTTGGATTCGTTCCGATTTAACGCAGCATCTCCGGCTGGCATTCTCTCTCTGAGCCGGCTCAACCCAGCAGAGCCGAGAAAGCCTGTAGTATGGGATAAATTGGACAGCAAGGGAAGCGAAAAGCAGGACGAGCCCCCAATGATGATGCCCAGAATGCTTGGAGACGCTGACGGTTGTAAGGTTGAAGGTTCAACGACTTGCGGAATGAAGCGCAGGCGGGACGGTGAGCCACAAGATGGTATCTCAGAGCCGGTTTGCAAAAAGCCTCGAAACGAGTTGGACGATCCGCTCAATGACGTTTGGCAAAAGGAGGATGACCGTAGCAAGGGTGAGGATGCCCCAACTACTGGGACGAAGCATAAGCGGAACGATGAGCCAGAAGATGATATCCCAACCCCGACACGCAAAAAGTCTCGGAATGAGTTGGATCTTCCTTCTAGCTACCCTGCCCCCTTGGGTCCTCGTCAGCCGGTGTCAGTGGAAATTGATCCCGGCACAATCAAGTTCCAAAAGCACCGCTTCAGTAAGACCATGTTGTTAAGAGCTCGTCAAATACAGCGCTACATCAAAGACTTCCCCGATGATGATGCCTTTAGCCCATTGGATATTGCTAGAGCTAGGGCAGTACAGCCCCTGGACCCGGGCGACTCGGAATTGGTGGAGGAGACATATCCACCGAATTGGGCAAGGCTCACTCGATCGATACCAGCCTTCCTCAACCTGCATTGGAACCGGTGCTTTAGGTAAGTGGTGGGAGGCAGCAGCCTGGCATAAGCGGCGACGAAATCTAGAGACACACGTAAGTGCAGTCTTCGATCTTGCCTTTTGAGACGTGGCTCTTGGTACTAGGTATCGTGGCAGCCTCGTGATTTCGTGTTATCTGTTTACCTTGACAGCAAGTAGGAAAAAAAATTACCAATTCCTCACTTTTGTTGTGCTCAAGTTTGTTGAAATAGACGTGACCATTCCCAACGGAATCCGCTGCCAGAACCATTCAATAGTATTCCAGCACAGGACGATCCCATGGCTATGAGAGAAGCCAGTCCACGAATAGAGTGCAGTATGGTGTAGTGTAATTCCGGCATGGCTAAGTTATGATTTTCGTTGTAGCATATGTTGCTCATTCTCAAGTTGCAAGACGCCTTCAACGTTGTTGTGCCCTGTTGTGACAGATGCACTGCTGAGGTTCGGACTTGTTCCCTCAACGATGAGACGTTCGATTGCACAATTGATAGGATACTTGCTCCGCCGATTAGGGTGGAGCGTCACGATGCCTCAAGACCGTCCAACAAACCTACTTGGCAATGTATTTCATCAATTGGCCCTTCCAATATGAACACACAATGCCAAATGCGGCTCTGACCATTTGCAGATGTTGACGTTATTTTAACGAAAACTGCACAATAATCATGACTTGACAACGGGACGTCATCGACGACATACAAGGTGGAAATGCTGAATTGCCTAAGGAACTAACTTGACTTGACCGACCAATCTTGGTCATCCAGGCGCCGTTGCCCCGCCAACGGACCCGCAACTCAACAACGTCCGTTTGACTCTCTGTGGAGCAGACTCAGAACCTGAACATGGTGTCTGTCTGGCCTTGCCAACTTTCATGCAAAGCATCTCTAGGCAGAGGATTTGAGCAAGGATGTACGATTCGGAGAGTGACGATGAGTTTCCCAACCTGCAGGTGGTCGCCAGGCGTGCGAGGCAGCAAAAGGCTCCCGAGAAGGCCGACGCCAGTGCGGCCGACAAGGAGAATAAACCGGCCAGGGCATTGAAGCCAAAAGCAGTCGCGACGGGAGCGGCCAGCGTGCCGGCTTCGCTTTCGAGCGGCACGCCACTGAGGCGTCGGAAGTTGGGCTACTCGCAGAACTTGGACGACTCCCTTTTCCAGAAGTGGAACGAAGACACAGAAACACCGAAGCCGAGAGCATCACGTGTTCGGAGCAGGGAAGTCAGGCGAACCACTCTGGGGATCTCACAGGGGCCATCCGACGAAGCCGAAAGTCGTATACTGGAGTCCGACGACGACGAAGATGACGATGTATTTGTGCGAAGGAGACAACCAGCGCGGGCATCCATTCGGAACCCAAGAAAGGTCACTCCAGAGTTACAGCAGAAGACAGAACCTGATATTTCGATAACAGAAGAAGGTGGCGAAACGACGATAGAGGAGACCGTGGAGGTTTCTCATCTCATTGCAGACGACGACAATGGCAAGGACTCCAGTAGTGATGACACATCTGAGTTTGTCACGGCTTTGTCTTTGGACTCAGACTCAGACTCAGACGCAGATTTCGACTCACCTTCAGATTTCGACCCAGTACCGAAGCCACGGAGAGCAAGGGGAAACCCCAAGAGTCAACCGCTAGGCGCCGTGCGTCTTTCTCCGCCGCAGAACTCTACAAAAAAGGAGAAGGATACCACCAAGGCAAAACCTACGCCTGCGCCAAGCTATCGAGCTGCTACGCCGGAACAGATGTTGGACACGCCCCAGACACCCGAAGGCAAATCCAGGAAAGCCGCGCTGAAAGGGGGCAGCCTTGAGGACGCGTTCGACAAGCTGCAGATCTATGCTGAGGAGCTGGATGATTCACCCGATGCCAAACAGAAGCCCCAGCTGGAGCCCATGACTCCCAGGAAAACACTGCAGGCGTCACCATTAAAGGCCCCCAAAATCCCCCCATCGCCCTGGAAGCCTGAACAGAAGGAGTTCTGGGATACCGAAGTCCAGAACGAATGGTTCGACCGGCATTCTCCCCCAAAACGAAGCCCCAGGAAACTGGTCCTGGAGGGACCGGACAAGAAGGAGATGCTGAAGAAGAAGTACGGCACGAGCCCCGAGAAGCGCGATGCCAAGAAGGCGTTTGAGCAGGCCAAGGAGAGCCTCGCACAGGACTTCCTGCGCGAGCTCGACGAAAGCCTCACGTCGGGCGAACTCTCTAAGCTCACAGCGCTCACGGGTGGAGTGCGTATCGTGTGGAGCACCACACTCAAGTCCACGGCCGGCCGCGCGCACTGGAAGTGCAAAGAGGTGACGAAGACGACGCAGCAGGCCGACGGGACCCTGAAGTCGGTCAAGGAGCGTCGGCACGAGGCCAAGATCGAGCTGGCCTCCAAGGTCCTGTCCAACGAGGACCAGCTGCTCAACACGGTGGCCCACGAGTTCTGCCATCTGGCGGTCTACATGGTGGACGGCAAGACCAAGGTGGCGCACGGGGCCGAGTTCAAGGCTTGGGGGCGGAGGTGCATGAAGGCGTTCGGCGACCGGGGCATCGAGGTGACGACCAAGCACAGCTACGAGATCGACCACAAGTACATGTGGCGGTGCGCCGAGTGCGCCAACGAGTACGGCCGGCACTCGCGAAGCATCAACCCGGCCAAGCACAAGTGCGGCCGGTGCCGCGGTCTGCTGGAGCAGGTCAAGCCCGTGCCGAGGGCGGCCGGCAAGGGCAAGAGTGCGTACCAGGAGTTCGTGAGCAAGGAGATGAAGGTATTAAAGGCCGAGGGCAGGGCGCTGACATTCAAGGAGATGATGGCGCAGGTATCCACCAGATGGAAAGCCCAACAGGCCGAGAAACAGGGATCTCAGGACACCCTAAATAAGAAGGAACTCCAAGGCCTCGAGGATGAGTTTGAGGAGCTGGCCGTGGTGGACCTCGAAGCGGAGTTGGGCGACAGCTAATAGGGCTTTTATTCCCACCAGCAGCCATTCGTTCGTTGTACGATGTATTTCAGGGGCTTGTACATTCTCCATGCATAGACTCGAGGGCGTAATTACTAGGGCTTTGATACAGCATTGTTGCATTTGAACAAGCATATCCTCTTTTGTTTGACAAGATAGAGGTGGTCGTTTGTGGCCCCGATCCGACCAGGGTGTAGCCGAACCAATTTCCGAGTGCCTGGCTGCAGGTGAATACTAACAACACCCAGTGGAAGGGGAAGTGATTCTCTCCATTGTGCCGCAAATACAATTCGTCGGCTCCTAGCTGTGATAGTGTGAAACTTATTCTGGCAAGACCATTCCGTGACCCAAGAAATACTCATTTAATTCATGATCATCCGCCGCAAGATAGCAACGCAACTCCCTCTACCCAGATCTACGCTCTCCGCTTGCACATGGTGCGCCCTTCGTGGGAAACCAGCCCAGCCGAGTGTCGTTGGTGTCATCTATATCTCCGCGAAGAGGCCCCAATCCTTGACCTTGAAGGTCTCCCAGATCTTGGCCGCGTAGTCGACGGCGTCCCCGATGAGCTTGCCCTGCTTGCCCAGCTCCAAGTCAATGTCCTCCTCGTTGTACTCGCCCTTGATGTGTGGGACGTTGATGGTGATCAGGATGTCGGTCAGCTCGCGCTCCAGGCGCACCAGCGTCATGATGAGGGCCGTGAAGTCGGGGGCCGAGGAGCGCTCGCGCTGTTCGGGGTTGGGCTTGGGCGCCTGTGTCGCGATCAGGGTGTATGCGGGGATGTCCTCGCTGCGGAAGAGATCCGAGTTAGCAAACACTCACCCCTGTCTCTGCGCATCGACGTGGTGGGAACGGAATGGACGTACTCGAGTCGCGAGAATAGTGTGGGCGTGGTGTTCCAGACTTTGGTCCGGTCGATATCGTCTCCGACGACATCCTCCAGATGGGTCGTCAGGGCGCGGCCGTCGATCTCGGGCCCGCTGCCCTTGCCGCCCACGCGCTCGGTGATGTCAAAGACGATGCTGGTGAAGCCGTCCTTGTCGATGTAGACCTCCTGGTTGTCGGGGACCTCGCGTAGCAGGCTGTGATCACTTCATGTCAGTCGCGCGGTGCCAGCCCAGCATGCATGCGGCCGCGCGCAGAGGGAAAAAGAGCCCAGAGGCTGTTGGGTCCGCGCGGCGCGTCGCATGGGTTCATTCACTCAGCGAGTCTCTCCGTACCTGACGTCGGCAAAGGTGGTGGGCAGGTCGCAGATGAGAGCCCCGCCGTATAGAGGGGTACTTTTGAAGGCCGCCATCTGCGCTGGGCGTGATCCTGAGTCGGGGCGGTCGGTTGCGAGGACTCGGTGTGTTGTTGCTATGCAAGCCCGTCGCAAAGCAGCACACACGAACTGGTTATGGATGATATACTAGTTACAAGGCGTTGCGCGCGCGTTGGTTGGGAGCTGGTTGTACAGTTGGAACTGGCGCCTTGTCAGGTTCCCCCAAACCTGGAATGTTCAGGCGCAGAGCTGTTGTGCCCACTGACTGACTAACGAGAATGACGCAGTTTAGCGTCAGCTGCACTCCAGGGGTCCAAGTCCCAGCCCAGTCCAGATCCAAGTTCAAGTCCAACTTGGACTGCCAAGCATGCAGCAAAACAGCAGTCAACTTGGGCAACGGCAGGCGCCCAGTTGTCGGACATCGGTACCATACTACCTAGGTCCCCTGCTGAAATACTGTCTTAAAATAACATAATAATAGGGCCCCCCAAAACTGGGAGTACTTACATGCCAAGTACCCAGGTAGAGACTGTCAGGATTGAACTACCGTAGTTACTCAGGCAACGAACAGGCCATCAAGGCGCGGGGACTAATTTAGAAGAAAAATTAAAAGCAGGCTTTCCTAACCATTGGACCAAGTTGCCAGGATTGTCGCCGGCAACAAAAAGCATATGTTCTGCGAACGCAGTAAGGTTGTTCCAAAGATTGTGAGAATGGAGTAAGTTGGGCTGCACTCTGTCATATCTGGTAAAAGGCAAGAGATGAATCAGGTATATGCGGTCCCACTCCACGTCTTGCTCGGTCTTTATTTTGAATCATAACGTCTTCTCCTTCTTCCTGCGGGGCCTACCCAGGTACCCAATCAAAGACTGCCCGCATTGGATTTACCCTGAGTTTTCCCACGGAGCTCTCTTGAATGGGGTCAGGCTGACTAGCATACATGAAAGAAAACCTTGGCACCTTGATAGGTGGTAGCTGGCACCACCAATCGCAAAACTCCCTCCTTTCTCATCAATCTTATATTGTCAAGTGATTCTCGTTTTCACTTTGCATACCACATCATTCGTCACAGGAACCTCTCAAGGTGTCACTTTCATTCATCACCACCAAGGACCAACAAAACCGTTTATTCAGACGTTGTACGCAATATGTCAGGCAAAAACAGCGTGCCGTCGGACTTTGCGTCCTACTACCTCCAGCAAGCCACCAAGGAACTGGCCGAGGACCTTGATAAGGTCCGTGGCGCAGACGACTTTAAAGGCGACGCCCTGCCACTGCTCATCAAAGCACTGCAGCAGGGTACTGCACTCTTCTCGCCTGCGGATCAGCAGCGCATCGTGGAGGCTGGCAAGAAGCAGACCACGCCTAACGCGGACGACGATACGAGCAGTAGTGGCAGCAGCAGCACCGGTAGCGATGAGGAGCAATGAAGCAAGCTATTCATTCGTCTATTTTTAAAGCATTCCAGGACAGCGAGCTACGACTGATGGTGAATGGCCGCTTCACACATATTGCCCACGCCAAGTTGCACGAAGCGATAGCGATCCTTCGCTATCCTTCTTTGCCGCCGTTCGCGAAGAACGGCAAGAAATGAAAGATTGCCATTTCTGCGAAGAAGGAGTGATGTTCAAAAACTCCCCAGATGCACGTGGTATCCAGAAGTTGGTCGAGTAAAGGCCTCAACCTCAACTAGCAAACGAGGTCTTAGCCGACGCTTCAGGGCCCCTCGTATCATTCATGCACACAGAAGTGGGGAGGAAAGGAAAAGAGGGAATCCAGAAGGAACAGACCGCGCAACGGCTTTCTTACATCCACGGATAAAGGCGAGGAGAGGAGGTTTTGTCTTTGGGATGACCAAGCCTGTTGCCAACGATCATGAAACCTACTGAAAGACGAGAGCAGTTTTCTTTGTCCGTGGGATGATAATAGATCATATGCCAGCTTGATAACCACAAAACAGGGGCTATTATCGCTCATGCTACATGGCCAATATAACCGCACCTAGGCATCCCCCATACCCGGATAAGGGACTGGGACATTCCGGCTCAAGAACAGCACGCTTCTGACTGCATTGAATCGACTCGAGCACGAGAGTCTGTCGTACCTTTGCACCAGTGAAACCGCTAAAGCCAGAGTGGTATCTTCGACGTCTTATTTAACTAGCCATTGCGCATGCTAGGACCACGAGCCAACTAGCACGGGATAGCCGGTGGAGTGAACCCACAGTCAGATTACCATGCTATGGGAAGAACGATCTTACAGTTGGAAAACACACATAGTAATACGATCATGAAGACAGACAATACACGGTGCGAGTAAATTATGCCTTGGTAATAACGATTGCATAGCACAGGTGATCAGGGTATGAAGCATAGAGAACAGGTTTATATGATAGTTGTTAATCTGTATTGCCCAGTTGATTAATGTGCTCATTGCCCTTGTATCTCACAATATTCGAATAATTCTTACGATGGTTAATCCGCCCACGACTCTCGCGTGTTTTCTGTTATCCTAACATGTTATGCATAAGAGAATAAGGGAACACCATTATCATGATCCTCGCACTCTCTGGGTGCAGTAAATGCCTAACCCAACATACCACTATAGCAAGCACAACACGGCAAAAGGGAACTACCACTGTTGTAGACATCCTCACCGCAGAAAGGACTACTGCATAGGCATTCACCCAGAGGCGATGATCTTTAGTGCACGACGAAAAAAATGAAATTGGAACAAAAATGATTTACAAAAACATACAACACCGGGTATTCGCTGGTGGTCACCCACCCAACTACTAATCCAGCGATTGCCAGTTTATCTATGGGAGAGCGGACGGGATCCCGAGTTCTCTAGCATCTATGGTCGTATGTGCTAGGTAGTCTGTTTGTTGAGGCTGATATAGGCTATCATGGCTCTGCTCGACATTCTACTGACTGCAATGTCTATAGTAGAATGCCGAAGTCGGGCCTGGCTACTTGCGTAACCGTCGATTCCACGGTAAGCAGTAGCATAGGATGTATAAGGATACCGCCCTTATCTCACCGGTCTCCCGGGGTTGTCATTGTCATAGTCGTAGCTGAGGTGGTTAATGTTCAAGGACAGCATTATATGGCCTAGCCTAGTTGCCATGAATGTTTGAAACCCGTGTGTATCTCGGTCTCATTCACCCCTTGGAGACGATATGTAGCTGGCTAGGCTCTATCTGGTGGCTGACTCCACGGGTTGCCCGCACTTGTTCTGCTTCATGTGGTCGCTGATTATATTGTAACATCGACGATTGTCTATCATGGAAAAGCGCATATCTTGTGCTCATGTAGTGGCTTGGCCTTACAATGCTGAATTGTAGGATTTGTCGCAAGTTGAACGGGCGTGGCAGTCAGTTGTTGCCATTTCCGATAATAAGAGGCACGCCACAGCCCACCTGGTCACTGCCGACTCGACAACCTAACGACTGGGAATACTGATTTCTGGCACATTGCCGTTACTCGCTCGTTATACCATTGGCACCATGGCGATCCGAGACAGGGAAAATGACGGGCTATGCTCTGTGCATTATGCTCTCCCATCCCCACGTCTGGGGGGATGCTCGTCTATGGTATCTTATGTTACAGACCCAATTCAGACCAGACTCCGTTTTAGCCACAAGTCCATGCCTGCTCATCAATCACGGCGCCCTTTCCATCATCATACAAAATTAAGCAAAAACGTCCGCTCACGGAGCCCAGATGTCTTGTCCCGTGGCCTCGATCCAGTTGCCCAGCTTATTGACGTTCTCACCCCACTCGCCCAGCCTCGCGCCCAGGCTGGCGACCTGGGTCATGTCGAGCACGCGCGGCTGCACCCAAGTGAAGTTGACCAGCTTGTCCACCTCGTCGATCGTCCCCCTGACCAGGCCCAGACTCAAGGCCTTCATGACCAAGTGCTCAATCTCATTCATGCGGACCTTGGTGTCGGCGCTGATGGCGTCAAAGGTCATGGCGCGCTGGTGGGGTGGCCGGCGGAACACGGCCTCGGTCAGAGCGGCCAGGTAGATCTTTTGCCTAATCTCGGTCTCGTGCTCGGCCAGGAGCTCGTTGGAGGAGATGTGGCCGGACAGGGTGTCGTAGGCGGCCAGGTCGCCGCGGTTGAAGGCAAGAAGCAGGTTGCGCAGCCACTCGGCGTCGCCGCTGAGGGCGGCCAGGATGGGATGTTGTAGCAGCTCGCCAAAGTTGTAGATGGAGTCCGAGACCAAGGCGGCGATGCCGAGCTCGTAGGCCCTGTTCTTCCTCTCGGCGGGCGACAGGGTGCTGAGGTCTATGCAGGCGAGGTAGAGCAGAGCGTTGCGGTAGTAGGAGGCGTAGTCCTGGACCGAGTTGTAGTACATGGCGTTGGTGCGGTAGAAGGCGGCGTGGACCTTTGTCTCGACGCTGTCGAAGGTGTCGAGGATCTTCTCGGCACTGTCGAGGTCTTTGCGGGCGCCATCCTCATCGTCAACCTTTAGCTTCATCAGGCCGACGGCTATCGTGGCGTAGACGAAGGCGTCTTGTGAGGTCTCGCTGTCGACCTTTTTGGCGAGGTCCTGGAGGAAGGACAGCCGTTCCTGGTCATCTGAGCGACAGGAGAGGCACGAAATCAGCATACGAGTCCCCCAGCGACAGTACAGACATGGTACAGAGATTCTAGGGCATGGGTGTGCGTACCTCTACACGCCGAGGCGGCCTTGAGGCCCAGGTCGACAAGCTTGAGCTGGTTGATCTTGTCGGCGAACTTGAGGATAAAGACCTTGTAGAACTGCAGGCGCTGCTTCTGGCTGGCGGGGTTCTCGAAGAACTCGACGAGGGCGTCGGTCAGCTGGTGCCATAGCTTGCGCTCCCACAGGTTCTCGAACTGGATGATGAGGCCCTGGAGCTCCTCGGGTGCCTCGTCCCGTTGGTCGGCGAGGAAGTCGGAGATGGTGTCGACATTCATGATGCCGCAGGGGTGGGGGAAAGAGCGTATCGCCTTCTGTCGTCGGGGGATGCGAGGTGTAAGAAGAAAGCAGGAGCCGGGCGGAGGAGCGAAGACGTGCCGGGGTTTCGGTCGTCGGAGGCTTGGGGAGCTTGTTGGGATGGAGGGATGGTGGTGGTGGTGGTGGTGATATGGTTTGGAGTAGGTGGTTGCTAGGCCCGGGGGGACTGCTGTACCTTAGCTGACCTCACCTCTACCTAACTACTGTAGCTCCGGGCGTCCATGCCACTATCGGCCGCCTGTAGACGCGGCTGGAGTGCAGCCTGGCGGGCGGCGTTTGCGTCGGGCTCACCCGCTAAAGCTGTAGCTAAGCCTCACTGCATCCTGCCTGGCCCCAGCCTCACTGGCTAACAGACAGCCCAGCCAAGCCAGGCCAAGGTACACAGGCACTGTCGGGTGTGTGGCTGGAGCAGCCGGGCTGGAAATCAGTGGGCGGTGATTGGCGGGCCGGCGGTGGGCTGGCAGCCCGCAAGCCCCGAATTCGTTCGCTGGGGAGCTCAACCACCACCCACCCCATCACCAAGCTCGCGTCCAATCCATCGCCAGTGCATCGCCAGTGCAATTGCGAATTGGGAAGGCAGCTGTCCTCTCTTGCACCCCACGATACAGCAAGGATGGCTTCCTTTCCGGCCGCCGTGCGGTCCTCCCGGAAGCTCGCCCTCAACCTCACCCTCGTCCCCCGACGGGCCATCTCCGACATCACCATCACCCGCACCGGCAAGCCCATTCTGCGGACCACCGGCGGACGGTACGTCTCTCTGCACCTCTCCCGCCCGTCCAATTCCACGTGTGCTGACCACTTCTCCATCCAGGCACTCTCTCGGAGGTGATTGCACACCCCAAACCCACCCCGAAACCGCCGCACCCTTTGCTAACCAACCCGCCTTGCTCCAGGTCACACCGCGACCGTATTTGGCGCAACCGGCCAATTGGGTCGCTACATTGTCAACAGACTAGGTAGGAGAACTCGCTCCTCGCAAGTCGCAGAGGAATTGACTGACCCGGTGCCGCACAGCCCGCCAGGGATGCCAGGTCGTGATCCCGTACCGAGAGGAGATGGCCAAGCGCCACCTCAAGGTGACGGGTGATCTGGGCCGCGTCCACTTCCTCGAGTACGATCTGTACAACACCGAGTCCATCGAGGCCAGCGTCAGGCACTCGGACGTCGTCTACAACCTGATCGGCCGCAACTACCCCACCAAGAACTACAGCCTCGAGGACGTCCACGTCCACGGCACCGAGCGCATCTGCGAGGCCGTCGCCAAGTACGACGTCGACCGCTACATCCATGTCTCGTCCTACAACGCCAACCCCAACTCCGAGTCTGAGTTCTTTGCCACTAAAGGCCGCGGAGAGCAGGTCGCCCGTGCCATCTTCCCCGAGACCACCATTGTCCGCCCCGCTCCCGTCTTCGGCTTCGAGGACAACCTGCTGATCAAGCTCGCTGGTGTCACCAACCTGTTCACCTCCAACAACATGCAGGAGAGGTACTCGCCAGTACACGTAGGTCTCCTAACGCTCTCTGGATTGTCTCCCCGGCGCACCCAGAAAACTAACCCCGAGTACATAGTCGATCGATGTTGGTAAGGCCCTCGAGCTCATGCTATACGACGACACCACGGCGGGTCAGACATATGAGCTGTACGGTCCCAATGAGTACTCAACCGAGGAGATCGCCGAGATGGTAGACCGTGAGATCTTCAAGAAGCGCAGGCACCTCAACGTCCCAAGGCCGCTCCTCAAGCCCGTCGCCGCCCTCCTCAACAAGGTTCTCTGGTGGCCTATCCTGTCTGCTGAGGACATCGACAGGGAGTTCATCGACCAGGAGATCGATGCGACCGCCAAGACTTTCAAGGACCTTGGCATCACCCCCGGCGACATCAAGGACTTCACATACCACTACCTTCAGGGATACCGAAGCTCGTCATTTTACGACCTCCCCCCGGCGACGGAGAAGGAGAGGAGGGAAGACAGGAAGTACATCCACGTCACGGATGAGTTGTAGAGTAGTCTTCACTGAGTGGGTTGTTAGAGAGGAGAGAAAACTCGTGTGCACTGTACATATACACCTAGACCAGAGTTTCCTTGCTTCAATACCAGTGAAATAGTGGACCAGGACGAAAAACGAACAACAGTTTTTTATTTTTACATGGGAGAATCCGCGACACAAGCAATTCTGATTAGTCTGCACAAGGGAAAAGGGGCATTAGCTTTCTTCTTGGGCAAAGTCAGCGGCAATGCCAGAGTCTATGTCTAACCATTCTGTCTAGCTATTCTATCAAACTGACTGGCCTGGATCCAGCCAACTAACCAATCGAGCCTAGCTTTCTTTCCACTTCCACGCGTCGTCTACAAAGTTGGCATAGCAGTAGAACTCGTTCTTCAGCCCCATGTGCACGACATCGAACGTCGTCGTCCGCAGCCCAAAGTTCTTGTACAGCTTGAGGACCAGGCTCTCCATCCTCTCGCCCGTCACCAGGATGGCCCGCATGTCTTCTGTGTTCGGCTTGCTCAGCCAGCGCGCCGTGAGTGCCACTGATGCATTTGACAGCCTTCGTTAGCAGAAGAAATGGCAACGCATTTCGGCTAGTCAGTGGGGAGTCGGGGGATGGAACTCACTCTTGGTCTGGCAGTCTGGGTTCAGGAACGGAGGGTCGATGATGATGCAGTCCACGCTGCCTTTGAGTGTGTCTGCACCGCGCTCGTCAGTCCATCATCGATTACACGCTCGACCAAGGCCGTGAGGAGAGAATTGATAAGGGTAAATACAAGAGCCAAAGGGGAGTCTTACCAGGCAATTTGGCGGGCTGGTTGTAGTCGTAGAACACGAATTCCGGGAAGACGGAGAAGCGCTGATCGTGCTCCAGGAGGATGAGCTTCGGCTTGGGAGAGGCCTCCTCGGTCTCGTTCTGGCTCCGATTAGAAACTCTCGAAACTTCACAGAGAAGCTTTGAACAGGACGCAGTCTAGGTACTCACCAAAAGGTTCTTGAGCGCAACAAACACACTTGGCGCCGACACGACTGCAATCGTTGTGTCCTCGGCTGCGCCCTTGAGCAGCTGGCCCGCCAACAGTCTCGCCGTCTCGTCTGAATACTGCGATTAGGTCGATTAGTACCTTGTCTCCCCTTACTTACGTCCTCCGCATATATACCCCCTGGGTCCTCGACCGTGCTGGCGCGGCCCCTGTGGTATTGGGCCAAGCACTATAGTTCGAGGCGAGCGTCCGTGATTGTCGCTCTGTTCTACTCATCCCCAGGCTAACACATTTGATTACTCAGGATCGCTCAAGCAAGCGATTGACCAGCAGCGAGGTCGTACCATGCCCGCTACTGGACGGAATGTAGAGTATAAGCCCGAATTGGGTCGGAAAGGGGAATAAAGTAAGAAAATAAAAGGAAAACAGTTCCTACTTACCCAGAACTGACTCTCCTGCCAGTCCTCCCGGAATGCCGCCATACTCAGCGGCGCCTGCTTGCTGTCCGGGTCCTCCCCGGCGTCGGCCTTGAGCTGCTCAAACTTCTCCGTGTGCACATCGCGCTCCGAGTAGAACTCCTTGAGCGCATCGAGGGCGTGCGAGGAGAGGGTGCTGCCGAGGGTTTAGCGTGCCGTCAAGTGAAGCGCAGGGTAGGGACGCGAGTTTAGCTTACATTGGTTCGTCAATGAAGTCGCCCATTTTTATTATTTTCCCCTATGAAAGAAACGGAAATGCCAGTTTGACCTGCGTTTGCTGCCTGCACGTCTATAGGACCAGCCCTCGGAAAGTGAGTGAAATGAAACAACGTAGGTTGTTGGTTCCTTATCCATGTGAAGTCGTGGAGCGTCAGATCCTTGGGCTGGGGCTAACTGCCAAGGAACGGGTTACAAATTTTTAGTGAGCCGTCAGACTTGTTTTGCCTTATTTTTCCTCCCCTTGTCTCTGGTGGAGACAGTATACTAGTCAGTTACTAATTGCCAAGCCCACCTGCCCGAAACCTAGCATTGCAAAGGACATCCCCAGTTGAGGATCACCGGAGTACACTCGCGAGTCATGTGAGATGCGGATTGCTCTACTGACTGGATGCTGGGACGACCGGGTTGAAATCCTCCTTGCATTGTGTAACTGTCCAAGGTGACGCACGCGTGCCATGAACAATCCGGTGTGTGGTAGCTGAGTTTGGTATTGTACCGCAAAGTGTAAGCGAAAAGGAAGAGTTGGTGGTATTTCTCTGTAGTAACAATCCAGATACGTATATGACCGTCTTGAAACTCACTCACTCTGTAACTTGACAATCCTAGGCAATCCATTGACTTACACTAGGCAAGTCCCTACTAATCACCAACAAAAACTGGTCACAAGCAATGAAAGTAAGACGACTAAGCAGTCTACCGAAGTGTGCCAACATGGCATTTGCCATTCCATACACATGTGGCTATGATCTGTTCCCATGAGTATTGTCCGTCTTTGCTGATGGCAGAACCTTCGTCTTGTAGTGCAGTTCCAGCCATCCGTCCAGCCACAATCTTGGTATAGGACATTGGTGGGTATATATAAAGTGGTTTGGGCCCTTCCTCGTGGGCGAGGTTGCCGTTCCAAGGGCAAGGCAGCAAGTAGAAGGAGTACAAATGACTAACGCCTGAGCATTTATACATGATTGCTCTGATGCTTTTTTTCTTCTAAACCAAAAACCAGGCTATGCATTTTCGTCAACCATCCCTGAGAGTTTCCCTGTTGGCAGCCCTTGTGGCCTGTCATCTACATCATCCGGCCGGCGCTTAGGCTAGTGAGCGGATGATGTAGAACAGCAGATACGGTTTCGAATTCAGTACTTCTGATTTCGTCGCCAACTCTACACGGTGGTCGTTGAAAGCGAACCACTAGGATTGTCAGCAACAGGGTCCGCGAACCTGGGAGCGACTAGACTTACTTGTTCGCCAACTCGACAATACGTCGTATAATGGCCTGTGTCTATCTCACCGACGTGGACCACAACACTTAGTAAATCATACGTACACGACCGCGCCAGCTCCTGGCTTTCTCTGGCGTCTGCAGATCTGCCGCGCGATGTGTATGGAGTCATGTTGAGAGTCAAAGGGAACTGCACAGGAGTGTCGATCTTGGACGCTGATTTGTCCCTGCTTCCTTGTTTGAACTCGAACCTCTGCCATATTCAGTCAGTTGCCGGCCGTGTCCAGGCGGTGACGAGGATGGATGGATGGCTGTGGAACTCACCTTCAGTTGTATCGATAGTGTGTTCGGCAGAAGCTTGATGCTATTATCGCGGCGTGCCTGCTGCATCGAATCACAGTTCCGACATCGATACTCGCACTTATCCGACTTGATATATTCCTCGTCGAGACATTCCAGCAGTGTCAGGGGGGTGTTTCTAGCCTTCTTGCCCCGTTTCTGGGCCAAACTGTCAACTCCCAGACTCAGGTCCAGAAACGACTCCACCGCGATAGTAACGCCGCCACAAGACTGGCATGTCGTCTGTCTCTGAAGCTTGCCGTAGAACGTTTGGTGTATAATGCAGTTGCAGCTGTGCTCGCTACCCGTCTCGGGTCTTTTGCCATCGCCGTTCCGCTCGTGCAGCTCTTCAGCGAGGAACTGGAAGAACTCATGAGCGTCTTGCTCTTTGGTGGTCACAAGGTTTTCAAATGCTTTCTTTTCGCTGATCCAGAAACCGGACAATATGTTGGCTGCTGTATAGCCATTAGTCGTTTCCAGAGCGTAGAAGTCTTGAAACATATTGTCCATGGCGCAGCTGAGACAATGTGACACTTCACAGTCGCCCTCTTGGTGGCCATCGCTGAGGTAGAAGTTTCTGAGGAGCGGGTTGTGCAGAAAACTCTGCAAGACTACGTTCTGGTAACAGGTGGCACCGGCGTTGTAGATGCCCCGGAGGCCATCTGCTCTGCACGACGCCGTCGTGGTGTTTGAGGATATGTATCGTGGGTCATCCTTGACCGGATCAGCGAACAGTTCCTCGTGCTTCCGTTTGCGACCTGTAGGTTTGTCAGTTCAAGGCTCAACTCGTTCTATGGCACACCACGCGGCGGCTCAAGCCAGAAAAGTACCTGAAAAAGAGCCGGTGCCTATCTTTCTCACTCTCAGCTCCTCGAGTGTGGGATCCCAAACGAAGTCCTCGCAAAATTGGCAATACAGCGAACCACTGCGGGAGTCGACGTAGAACCGATGGCTCTTCTTCTGGCCGTGCTTGGGGCGTTCCTCCTCGGGGACAATGGTGGAGCACTGCAGACACAGCCAGTTGGACGTCAAGGAGGTGGCGATAGCACCGTCGGGGCTCTTGGTGGTCTGCGGCACAATAGCAGTATTGTCGAAGATGACCCTCAGCAACATCTTGTAGTACTGGATGGAGCTCTGCACGACCTCGGGACCGTTTGAGAGAAGAAGCTGTACGTGTTCTGTAGGCGACGTATTAGTCCATCAAGTCCCGGCGGGTGGAGCCTCCTGGAGGGAGCATGTCTACTAACCGCAGCCGAACAGAGGCGTGCCCGGAGCAGGAGACTTGATCTTGGCATTCCGGGGGGAAGCCGGTGTCGTAGGCCGGGCACTCATGTTGCGATGCGACCGACGTGCGCCTCTGTTCCTTCAAGTTGTGGTGGTGGTGGTCGTGTTAGTAGTAGTGATGGGCCGGGCCGAGGGAGGTTCGGTCGCGAAGCAGAGAGGCCGAGACGGCGGGAGACGGGAGGCCGAATGACTGGAGGCAGGTGCCGGCGGGTGGGCAATCGTGCAGGAAGGTGGCAACTTGCAGTGTTTCTTGGCGACGAATTGGACCCCGTGGACAATGCAGAGGTCGGATCGGGTGCTGGGCGAGTCTAGATGGCGTGTTGGACGCTGCGCGATGGGAATGCAGGCGGTGCGTTCGGTCCGGGGAGGCAGAGCGGCCGTATCGCTGGAGGCGCGGCTGGCGGGTAGGTAGTGAGGATATCGTGAGGACTAACTTTGGGACGCAATCGGAGCTCTGTAGCGCAGCTGTTGGTCAGCAATTCCGCGCGACAAAGCGTCGGTTCGGGGCAGCGCTGGGCAACTCCTGGTCCGACTTACAAGTCTGCAAGATCAGCCTCGTCTGGGAGCACAATCATGCCAAACACCGCTGGGGTCTCGGATCGTAATCATCAAGCTGTTCGGTCGCGAAGAGGCTCAAGAGCTGCAGCAAGGTGCTGGAAAATGCTTATCAGCACCTGATCCAGCGCCTTATCCGGGGCCGCTAGCGACTGGTTTCAGGGGTTCATCCCAGCCAGCAGCGGCTCCAGCCCCCGATTCCCGCCCGCCCACCACCTAAGTGTACGGTACTGTAATCTGTAGGCCTACCTATATGTAGGTACCCAAGTACCTAGGTAGGTACTGTCACGGGTATCTGTTCGACCCCCTTCCCCTTATCACCTGGGCCTCCAGCTACTACCGGTACAGTAAGGCAGGCAGCTACTCAGGATGAATAAGTGACGCCATCTGGCGAGCAACTGGGGCCGCTTCTCATTGGCAACGAGCACCGATATCTCCATGTCGTGATCCCCCAAGAACCTCGGCATCTTGCCTCCTCCGCCCTCGCCGTTTCGATGCACCTGCATATTCTCAGGAAATATACATACATGCATAATCGTGAGGCCCTTTTCCCGTTTATCTACACGCTCAGGGCCTCTGCATCGATAGTCCGGCGATAACTCTGACGACAGAACACTTGCTGATTGACTATATGCCGCGATAACCAGACATTGCTCCATCACATGACGTTTCTGTAAATGCAGCTACCCCATCACCGGGGAAACCGCCCATCCTAGATAAACTCATTGCCCCAGCCGAGGCACTTGACGTCCAAGGAGGTCTTTCCGCCCCCTTGCGATACATAGCTCGTATGGTATGACGGTTTTGCGAACACTGGCCACAAGCGTCAACAAGATGGCAGCCCAGCTGGTGTCTCTGCCCGAAGTCGAGAGACTGAGTCCGGCCTGCATCCGCATTCTCGGAGGGAACCCCAGCAAGTTCACATTGCAAGGCACAAACACCTACCTCGTTGGCACAGGACCCAAGAGGTTGCTCATTGATACCGGAGAAGGGAAGCCTTCCTGGATCGCAGCACTCAAGCGCACGTTGGCCGAGGAGAAGGCGTCGGTTCACAGCACGCTTCTGACGCATTGGCATCATGACCATATAGATGGCGTCCGCGACCTACTGACCCACAGCCCCGACACCAAGGTCTACAAGTGCGACCCTCATCCGGGCTGGGCAGACATTGAGGATGGGCAGACATTTGAGGTGGAAGGCGCGACATTGACAGCCGTGCACACGCCGGGGCACGCGGTAGACCACATGGTGTTTGTCTTACGCGAGGAGAACGCCCTGTTCACGGGCGACAATGTCTTGGGACAGGGTACAGCAGTGTTTGAAGACCTCGCAACTTACCTTGAAAGCCTCGAGAAGATGGGCAAGCTTGCGTCCGGGCGAGGCTACCCCGGCCATGGACCCGTTCTTCCGGACGCGCCGGCAAAGATCTCGGAATATATAGCTCACAGACGTGAGCGGGAGCAACAAGTTTTACAGACGTTGGGCTCGACCAATGCATCAGCGACATCAACGTCGAGCAGCTCGGGACGGACCGACTCGTGGACCCCGATGGAACTGGTCAAGGTGATATATCGAGATTACCCGGAGAGCCTCCACCAGCCAGCCGTAGGCGGTATTATACAGATTCTGCAGAAGCTGAAGGCCGAAGATAAGATTTCATTGGAACGGGGCGACACCTGGCGTCTGAAGGATCGTTCAAGCCTCTGATCTAGTCCTCGAACGTCAAACTGGCAGGTAGTGTCAGCTCTCCCGCCTGGTTAGACGATCATTTGTCTCCGCCAGAGATTCTTCCAAGGCTGGCAGAGCGTATATAGCCAGTTGTAGTCGGATCGAAGCGTCGTGGCATTCTGCTCTTGCTGGTCAGAAACGCAATGTGGTCTTATTATCTATGCAGGCCCACGAGAGTTTTGGTTACGCTACAACAGCAGTATCATCTAATTACGTAGAGTATCTGAGGGAGCAGCAGCCTTCGGAGTACTCTATGATGAACCAGTCTTCATCCAGACGTGTCTTGGTAAGTAAGCAGACCAATCGCCAGGCCGTCTCCAGGAACTTGGGATGAGCCTTGAGCAGCGTGTAGCAAAACGACCGCCCCGCTTGCCTCCGTACTTAGTTAGCAATCGAGAAGTATGGCAATCTCTATTTTGTTGCTTGATCTGTAGTTCATCAAGCTGGTCCAACTCTGTTGCGCCCCGGCTTACCTGGCTCCTCTAGGTGGCCACTTGGCCTGTCACCGACACTTACTGCTCCCGAGGGCGCTATGGCTGATACCTCCGTCTGACCCGATCTCTACCGAGTGATGCTGTCAACTGGGAGCTCAAATGGAGTATCCTAGTCACGTAAGTGCAGTAGCGCGCAATGTTAGGTTGTCTCTATTGAGTGGAGTCTCGAAGAAACCCCTTATGACGTGAATGAATCTCTGAGCAATGGGAACACTACCACTAGGAATTGTGTAGATCGGGACTTCCACCACTGCTTACACACCACCTCCACCGTCAAAAATGTTGGCTACCTAGCTTGGGGTCTGGCCTCGTAAACAAAAGAGCCCGGGCCGAGAGCATCAGCTTACGCGGGTACCTGGAACTTCCTCATCCATTCTCACCCAGCCTTCAGCCAGAACAGAGAATGCCGTCTTCAAAGCTGAGACGAGTCGTGGAGGGAGGCCAAAGTTTTGTTCGGAATGGACGGCGATTTTGCTTGCCAAGAGATGCTTACCTACTGTATATGATCTGACTGTCAAGTGATTCCTAAAAATTAGAGGGCGGGTGGGGCCATGGCGGACTCCGACAGACGCCGTATTATTCAACCTCTTCCTCCGTTAAACCCCGTAGCCCGAGCGGACAACTCGGAAGCAGAAATTGATGGACTAAGCCGACTATAGTTTGGCCAGTCATCTGACCGACAGTTGCTACCCGAAACTGGCGCTGCAAGTTGTGTATCATCTGATACCGTTGCATGTGTGTCGCCCAGCCTATCGACATCAAGTGCGTGTTATTGCCGGATGCTCCGCGCCCGGGGTTTGTTGGTCGTCGCTGCAAGTCAGCTCCCAGCTGCCATCTCACGGCCAGGCATCTGCAATAAAAGACACGCCTTAAGAGGCGGCAGCGGTGCATATGATAGCTACATAGGTCCATTTTGGCAGGATCTTCAATCACCACTCAGCGTGCAGGTCTGTGAAGCATGGTGGGGGTTTCGTCGAGGAGTCATCAGAGCGACCGAAGCGAGGGAGGGTGGCTGGCGCGTTGGATCCTCACAGACCTCTTTCCCCTCCCATGGCTAAACTACAAAGAAACATGAGGCCATCTCGAATGACCACACGGTCGACTGATGCTGCTCCCCACGGAGCCACCGGCGTGTTTCACCGTCTCCCTTCGACCCATACCTCTGGGAGGCACGGAGTACAAACCCATGGCCAGGACGCATTCTGGATCCCCAGAAAAAGCCCCTTCTGATCCTAGGCGATGTCTTGGAAATAGTAATGCTGTGAAGTCCAAGATGCAAGCCAAGTGACTGTACATGGGAGACTGTAGATGGCGCAGTCAGCCGGCACTTGGCACAGGGCTACGCTACTGCCCGCGTCCTGCATAAGCATCCCTGTTCCATGCCTCGACTCCGTGTCGGGCTGTTCTTTGTACAACGCAACCAGGCTACCAGGTTGGAAATTTGGAGGATTAATAATTCGACACCATCTTGTCCCTCACCGCAGCGGCGGCTCGGCTGGAAAGCAGAAGAAATGTGCTGTGATTGGCGGCCAAGGAGCAGATCGAGCTTACGCCCTTCCTACGTTAGTGGTGCCGCAGGTAATCTTGGTGTTTTGTGACTGCCAACAAACGCCAGGAAAATTTCCAAGATGGTGTGAATTCCATCACGTCCTTGGCACCGGAAAACGGCAAGAAGTCCCAAAGACCGGGTTTCGGAGGTCGCGGGCCCCATAAGAGGAGATGACTAGAGGTACCTCCGGTAGCATAGTGAAGCTTACATGGAAATCCACCCCATATACTCTACTCTACTCTACTTTTGGGAGAAGGACAGGAAGCATGGTTCCGTTCCCGTCAAACCCAGAAAAATCGACCAATGCTCGCGTTTCGGGGTTACAATGTCTCATACATCCTAGCCTCCGAAGGGGAATGGTCACAACCTACGATGCACAAAGTGTGTCCGGGTGTGGAGCTCGGATGCAACGAGTTTTTCTCTAGTAGCATCGTAGTACACTTGGAGGCCGGGGCGGGGCTCTTGATTGCACGAACAGGTCGACGCCAAGCCTTGTGGTGGTCCGCCATTGGATGTCATGCTCAAGGCCGAGCTGCACGAGCAAGGCTCCAAGGCGAGAGAGGTGCCAGGTGGGCCGAATGACGCTGTCTCCAAAGCGACATGGGCCGCGGCGCCTCTTACATACACCAGCAAGTTAACTCGTACCCGGTACAGAGAGCTATCCAGTCGGGGTCCCACAGCGCATTCCCTTGCCTTACCGCCAGTGTGTTTCGCCGTGTCTGCACAAAAACAAAGTAACAAAAAGTTTCGGAAGCCTCGGATCTGGCTCTACTCGATGCCACTGGGCACCATTCCTCAAGGATCGAGGCGCCAACAGCGAATCCCGACTACGTAGCGGAACCCAGTGGAAGCCGCTCGGAGCGTGGGTGGTCTGACTAACAGCGCCGATACCATCGATACCATCGATCGCTGTTGCTCGCGGTACCCGGAACTGCCCAGGATGTAATAATAAATATCTACGCAGTCCAGCATGTTTCCTTCCCACCAAGACGCCGTCTGTAATATTTCCCCTCCGCTTGGCCTCTCGGCGTCTTTGTAACAAATAATAACGGCCATATATATATATTAAGTTACCCGTCTTGCCTTCGTAGTGACAGCTCCGTCCCCAAACGTTTCCTCGCTCCCGCCTCGCCTGGCTCCGCTACACCCCCGGGCACGCATTGACCAGAGCTCCCAGCGCGCGCGCGCAGATTTCGACGTAGCTTGTCCGGACTGTGTTTTTGCGCCAACATCAGTCGCAGTCCTGTGCAGCTGAAATAAAGTATATAAGCCGGGCCCGTATTCCGACTTGGTTCACCGCAACGGCCCTGCCAGCCGCTTGTGAGAATATCATACCACCATGAGGTCGGCTACTAGGTCGGCGTTGACGCTCCTGGCCGCCGTCGTGGTGCTTGGCAGCCTCCCGGCTGCCCTTGCGCATGGGGATGAACATGAGTCCATGAATATGGACGGAGACATGGCCATGGGTACCGAGGAGCCCAAGCCAGATGCTGGTTCTTATCCTCCAACTTACTTCACACACCCTGAGCATCGGGGCACCATTTACGCACATATCGCTTTGATGGTACTCGGCTGGGTGTTCATGCTGCCCACAGGTACGGAAAACCCTGGCGTTCCAGTGACAACTCGCTTGAGGGAGAGACTTACATTCGACGTATAGGTGTGATGCTATCGTTGGCAAAGTCACGTTACACGCTGGTGGTCCAGTTTGTGTTCCTGGCTACCAATGCGCTGGCCGTTCTCCTGGGTATCACCTACAACGCCAACACCCCAGACTTGTACCCAAATAACGCTCATCACAAGATTGGCTGGATCGCCACGTGGGTTGTGTCCGCCCAGGTCTTCATCAGTCTCGTTGGCCGCGTGGCAGGAGTTATTACGCGAAAGCAGTCGCAGCAGCAGCACAGCAAGGTGGAAGGCCAGGCTTTTATTCCCATGTCGATGGAAAACATGGCCGAGCATCAGCGAATGACGGATGCTACGTATATGCCCAAGTACCGGCATTCCAACGACAGTGGTCAAGGCACCGAACCGAACACTGAATCCTTGAGAAGCAACTCGCTCTCGGCATCTGGTCAACAATCACCAGATCCGCTGGAGGACCGACGGATGGACTATGATGAGGACGATGAGGATCTCGAGTTTAAGGCTGCTGAGCTGAGCCCACCCAAATCGCAGGCGAGCTCATTCATCGCCAAGATAGCTGGCTTGGTCTCTAGTCGAGTCTGGAAAGTCCTCATATTTGGCTACAATGCCGTCGACAGAACGATTCTCATTCTAGGATATATCACTCTAGCCACAGGTGTTATTACTTGGGCTCGTTTCTTCGTAAGTACAAGACTATTGCATTTTCACATCCGCTGAAATGATTCGGCAACTGACCACCTGGAACAGGAGGGACACGCAGTCTTCAGTGGTCTCGCTCACTGGATCAAAGGCAGCGTCTTCTTCTGGTACGGCATCTTGACGCTCGGACGGTGGTCTGGAAGCTTTGGTGATCTTGGCTGGGTATGTATTGAGCGACCCGCGTGTGATCAACATTTATATGCTTACAACAGGACAAGGCATGGAACGTGAGGCCTAAGCAGTCTTCAAAGCGGTGGAGGCCTTCGGCTGAATTTGTTGAAGGCGCTCTGATCTTCATCTACGGCTCAACCAATATCTTCCTGGAGCATCTCGGCAACGCCGATATTGGCAACACTGAATTTAGCGCTCAGGACCTGGAACATCTCTCTATTACCGTCCTGTTCATCGGAGGCGGCCTGTTGGCCATGCTTATCGAGTCTACAAACATTCGAGACCTTTTGAACACAACTGTTTCCGAGGCTGCGCTCTCGCATGCCGACCATACATACAACGACGAAGAACGGGATGCTCTTCAGCCACCCAAGCAGTATGAGTTCTCGATCAACCCCATTCCCGCGTTGGTCATTCTGCTCCTGGGAATCATGATGAGCTCTCATACCCAGCAATCCATGATTTCAAGCATGGTCCACAAGCAATGGGGCAATCTGCTCACCGGTGCTTCTTTCGCTCGTGGCTTCACCTATGTGCTGCTCTATCTTCGCCCGCCTCGTTCCGTCATGCCGTCCCGCCCTCCCACGGAGCTGCTCACTTCGTTCGGACTCATAGCAGGTGGCATTATATTTTGCGCAAGCGTAAGTGCACACATGATCTCAACAGCAGTGAAATGGCATATGTCTAACAATGATGCAGAGCTCGGACACCATCGATGGCATGGTTCACTACGACCTGGACGCAATGTTTTTCTACACGGTAACAATGGGTTTCGTCGGCCTCTTGATGGCCTGGGTTGTGCTCGTTCTGGCCCTGAAGGGCTGGGCAGTGCGCAAGGAAACTGGCAGTCAACGAGGCGCCTGGCATGCATCGGCACGAGTTTAAACGATTGGATCGCATCGCATTTTTTTGGGAGGAACTGGATACCCAAGGAGGGATTGGTCAACCGATCTCTGGTTTTTCTGGCGCATTGATGGGGTGGCTGGAAATACCCCATTACTAAACTTTTAGATTCTGGACTTTCTTTCTGTCCTGTGATACCCAAGAGACTTTTTGACGAACACGGTGGACGGGAGGACTGGTTGCAAGGGGACGGCTCACGATTATTAGACTAATGAACTCATGGAGAATGAATATTAATATGAGATACCTTTCTAAGTTTCTCTTTTTGGCACGATTCGCCAGGCTACTCGGCAATTGAAGTCCACAGTGTGACTTGGGAAGATCGCGATTCACATATTTGCTACTAGAAAGGGGAATATAATTATTGATATCCTGATCCTCGCAGTGTAATAAGTAGCCCTTGTAAGTTACATGGGTTCGAGGCAAAGTGCCTACCCGTATGATAAGACTGCCAGCAGTTCCATCTCAATTGTAAATATAACTACACCCCATTCGACAGCATAAACACGTGTGCATGTAGGTCGGTCCCGCTGTCCTTACACGTGCCTGGTCGAAGACTCAATGTTCCAGTGTTAAAATCCCATCAGGTGCCCATCAGCCTTATACAGCCACGATAACCAGGCCTATATTTGGCTGCTATTTCCCCAAGCGAAGCAACGGCTATTCGGTTTGAGGGTATAATTTGTGCTCTATGCTACTGTGTAGATGCGCCGTCGAGTTTTCTCAGGCAATCTAGTACTCTGTACTCAGCTGTCTCAGTCAGCTGAACCCCTGCCACTCTTTCGTTAGTGGAATCTCTCCCTGATTCGTGTTCCCAGACTTTCGAACCACTAGCTAGGCAAACCTTCACATGAAAGACCCAATGGTAGCTTCTGATTCGTCTGGTGGGTACGCCAAGAAGAGGGGCTGCAGGAAGAGTACATGATGGTCATTAAGTGGCCCCAACCCCAACAAATCACAACCAACACGGCTTGTGACGCACAGTTGGCATGTTGCCAGAGTGGTTAATGGGTGAGACTTGAATTCGCAGTGGCAAATTCAGCCATCTCATGGCTTCGGTCGCGTAGGGTAAGCTTCATAACAATCACCGTTATACTCGCACGTCACTAACAAGCATCAGTTCAAATCCTGCACATGTCGATATTTTTTTCTTCTTTTTTCTTTTTCAGCCTGTCATCTCCATGAGATGGGCAGGATTTATCTTCACTCTCTTTAATTTTTATTTATTTTTATTTTTAATATTTTTATACACATTTGAGTAATCTCCAGAAGTGTTTCCTTAGATATGGTCCAAACACTGCTTATAGTCTGGCGACCGTTCACTTTCCTTCTGCACAGGGTATTAGCGACATCTAACGCGTGGGAAACAGGAGCCTACTGTATGTCCGGATGGCATTCAGGATAGTAGATAGATATGTGATACGTTTTGGTAGAGGGGTAATGCACATGTTAGCCGGCAGATAGCTAAGGAGATAAGCCAGTTCTGTGGTGATACCGCCTTGGTGGGTGCCTCGGATACTTGCATTCTCCGTCTTTATTACATCACACATCACATCCTATAAGGATCGCATCAATATGCTTGGTCCGTAGGACGCAGACTACAGAAATGCTTGACAGGACGATGGCTCGTGGTTGGCGATACCAGACCAGAGTGGTGAAGACATAAGATGACCCGACTTTGTTTCTACTAGGAGATCGGACATCCACAGTAGGGGGTTACAGTTCCCGGCCAATTTGCCAGCTCAGAGAAGCAGTCCAAGTAAAAAAGTCAGAGCAGTAGTGTTCAAATATGGGTAGCAATCACTGCTGCTTTTTCCCTTGACATTGAACCCGTCAAATGCACAGATGCCGTGCGCTATGATTACAATATACGCTACAGCCAGTCGCTGCTGGTGGCAATCACGGAGGCTCTCTATCAGCGTCACGAGCTCTTCTCCTTGTTCCTGTCCTCCTGCACACGGCCTAAAACAACCACGACTCCCACAAGCCATGCAGGCCACCAGACGCACCATACAACCAAAGGCGTATACATGCCCCATACGGTCCATCCGAACGCCGCTTCTCTCAGCACAACGTCGAGTCCCACGCCACTAGCTGCTGCAGCAATGCTGACAACAGTGCCCGGACTCAGGAGGGTTAGAAGCAGCGCGTAGGCGTACTTCAGCAGTACATTCCGCACTGGGTAGGCAAAGGACAGCGGAACGGCAAGCAGGCCGACCAGGAAGGCGAGGGAAAAGTTCAGGGTGGCCAGAGCGGAGAGAAACATGCCCAAGAGGAGTAGCGAGAAGGAAGACAGGAGCTTGTACTGCTGAGCCGTAGGCTTGAAGTTGCTGATCAACAAGGGGGAGATCACATGGGGGATAAGAAGTGAGAACGCGGTGAATGCGTAGAAGAGTACGGTCAAGATCTGCATGCAGTTAGCCAACCACGAGTTCATTTGAAGGGGAGGAGGGGGGTGGGCTTGGAGGACTCACGCCGGCGGGTGCGTGATTGAAGACGAATAGTGGTATGAAGCCGAGGAACTGAGACCCAGCTACGAGTCCTAGAGGCAGATACAAGTCTCTCTCGACCGCATCGGTGCTCGGCGCCTCCTGCTCCTGTCTGTCAGCTCCGTCCTTGCCGTCCTTGCCGTCCTTGCCGTCCTTGCCGTCTGTCTCCCCAGCGGTAGCGACCTTGCTTCTCTGACCACTTTGGATCCACAAGTGAATAGCCATGATGGTGAAGTTGGCTGCAACCAGCATGGCAGAAGGCAAGTAGGTTCCGATGCTGACAAATCTCTCCTTGTGCATAAGCAAATAGAAGAAGAAGCTCTGGTGGAGGTGCTCCAGTAGGTTGTTCAAGCTTCTAAATGTTCCCTCAATGGTACGGCCGAGGGCCATCTCATCCTGCCACCCATTACCAATGGGCTGAACAGTGATGGCATCGACGTGGTATGGAATGAAGGAGCTGTGAGGCCCGGCAGCATGGCCCAGTCCCTGGTTCACCATGCCGCGCAGCATCGTCTTCAGCCTGTCGTTGTACCTGTCCGTGTGCTTCCACATCTCCTGGATGGCCGAGCCCATGCCCATCTGCCCGCTGGCAATGTTCACGAAGGTGTTTATCAGATCCAGGTTGGGCAGCTGACCATTGATACCGTCGTAGACTACGTGTACCCCTTCGAAACGCCCTTCTTGGGGGTAGTCGATGGCCACGGCCCCTTGCAGTGCTCCAGACTTGACGGGCAACGAAGCAACCTTGGCCGAGTCGTGGGCGTCGTGGTAGGCGTCAGCCCAGGCCTGGGTGCCAGCTCGGCTCTCGGGCGGAACGACGACAATGATGTCCTTGGACCACAGAGACCAACGCTTGAAGTACCTCGTCAAGGCCAGGGCCAGGGCCAACCCGTTGCGGTTGAACTCGTCCTTGACATTTCTCCAGGCGGCCACGAGCACGATGGCCTCGGTAGCATCGCCCCTGGGTGCGTGCAGAATGGCGTAGATATTCTCGCCGGCGTAGGTGTTGCCGGAGGAGTGGTAGGTGTAGTTCTGGCGACCGACCTTGAGTCCTAAGCCCTTGAAGATGGACTCGAGCTTGTCGTTGGCCCTAGACTCGTGCAATCAGCGCTGTGGACGGTGGTACAGATACGGCACCGGGATGTTCTTGTCTGTCCAGTGCAGAGGGGTGCAACATACTCGGCATTCGTACTATTCTCGAGGGCGGTGATCTCGTGCTTGTAGGCGCGGAAGACATTCTGGTCGCTGCCGCCAAAGTAGGTATGTACCTGGCCGGGGAGCAGGGCGTTCTCGGAGATGTAGGTGCGGCGCGAGTAGTCGTCGAGCGGGAGCATGAACAGCCATGCGACACCGACTATGATCAGCAGGAGTGACAGGTAGGGCGGGATCTTGAGCAGGCGAGGATCGCGACGGGCCAAGAGCGCCCCGGCTGTAGCAGCAGTGCATGTGGTTAGCTACGAGGTCGAACGAATTCCGCTGGTCCAGCTAGGATGGAAGGAGACTCACACAAAAGGCGAGGCATTGGTCCAGCTTGGGTGCCCTGGCGAGCGATGAGTCTCCAAAAAAAGGGGGATTGGAGGGAGAATTGAGGTCGAGTGGCACTTATACGCTCGACTGGGCTCGCTCGGTACGTGAGGCGAGGTGGTCCGTACCATTCTCCTCCTGCTGGGCTGTAACAAACGGGGACCCCTGCCTAACTGGAGGCCGGCGAGCTCTAATTCACGACTAGTTGCATAATTGCATATCGCCAACGCCGCCTGGCTGCCCGCCTCCATCAACACGACACGGCGCCTAGTTATAGGTAGTGGACGGCAGTCATGGTAAGCACGCCCCCTACTGGAGCTCATTTCCAAATCACAATTTCACGTGGCCTGCTTTCCCTCTTTCTCTTGTCTGTCCAATGCTGATGATTCTCTGTCGGCTGAAAGGGCGCGTTGTCTCATCAGGAACCGTCAGTTCGTTGTGTGGAACCGCCCAACCAGTCAAATTATCTGCACTCGAGATCGTCAAGGCAGCCGGGATTAAGCTGTCAGGTTCGGTATTCCGTAGCTAGAAGAACGCCATATGCCCCCCGCCCCATGTCAAAGAACGCCAGAGCCATGCAGGATCACACCAGTGCCAACCCCTTACGCACGCTTCATGATATGTACAGAGCACTCTCCCGACTCCCACCCCATCTACCCTTCTGGGCATCAGCTACGGCCCTAATCTCTGACTGCTGCCAACCAGGCCTGGTAACGTAGAACTTCCTCCACCCGTCGTAGGCAGCACCCCGAACCTTCCGTATGTCTTCTGGTCCACGCTCACGTAGTGCGGAAGGCGCCCCAAGAGGTTGAGGCGCCCTTCTACCCAACGCAGAGCCTTCTCCGGCGGAGCCAGGAACTTGAGGTAGCCCAGCCCGACTAGTGTCATTCACGTCAGCGGGTTCGCAAACACGGAGGGATCTCGTCCTCGTCTTACATAGGTAGCCCACACCGACTCCGCAGAGATGGCCGAGCAAGCTGCTGCTGGGAACCAGAGCCGCCGTCACCAGGGTCAGGACGAGGGGTGTGGTCCAAGTCGGGACATGGTAAGTGCCAATGACGAGGTACGGGTTCGTCTTGTACGTCCGGATGGCCTCGACGCCAAGGAGGAGGAAAACCCATATGCTGCCTCTGCGTTAGCCCTCTGATTCCGCTCCCCATTTCCCAGGAATACAGGCGTACCTTGCACCCATCACCGTGTTGTTGCTCCGGAGTACGCCCCTCTCCAAAATGATATATAGAACAGCCGGCAACGTGGTCAAGGCTGTAATACGTCAGGCTCTACCACAATCCACCGGAGGACGGGGAGAAACTCACGACCGAAGAACATGGCCAGACTCGTCAGCGTACCATACTCGCTCTCGAACCTCTCCATCAGCGGCGTCAGGGCCAGTATATTGAACAAAGTGTGGAAGAAGTTGAGATGTATGAGCGGGAACGTGTTGATCCTGTATGCGGTCGTGAACGAGATCTGGTCTGGGATCAATGCGCCCCACTGCCGCAGGTTCCAGACGGACTGTATCCCCACGATCCAGAGAAGGACGATGATGAGAACCATGGCGCGGGTGAAGAGCGGTAGCCGGAAGGCGTACGACCGCGCGCGCAGCGTGCTGAAGCCCTGGATGTTCGGCATCTTCGCTTCTCCCTCCTCTTCGTGCCTCCCTCTTTCCGTGTTCTATTTCCCGGCAGCGCGGATCTCCGGTATAGTTGCGCCTGAAATTAGGGATGCCCGTCGCTACTACCGTCGTTCAATGAGATCGGCTCGGTCAGGGCGGAGCAGGTCCTGGGCAATCGTTGGCGAAGCTTGTCGCGCTGGATCGATCGGCAAGGAATCGCCAGAGGTGGGAAAACCGGCAGGGGGCCTCGGGTGCAGACGAGGGTCCTAAAGGCGAGATGAAGGTGCTGATACGACTTGCTGTATCGCCATGGGCCGCGCTGCATCGATCGCGCAGCAGGGAACAGCTCGTAGAACTTGGGTTTGCAAGTTTCAATGGTCGTGTGCTTCAGTAATCCGAACATGAACGACACCAACCCCCTGTCCAACTGGATCAAGATGACACGCCGGCGTTTTTACTGGGGCCATTGAAGCCGGCTAAAATTACTAGGGACTGGGAAGGTTTGCGACAAATGCATAAATGCGCCTAAGTAGCAGCATGCCAATATCGTCCATTGGAGTCCATTCTCAACGACGAGACACAACCACCCAAGTATAAGCCTTAGAAACCGCTTGTTTCTTTCCGCTTCCCTAGTCTTTCCTGACTCAAACATATGAACCTGTCGCAGCTGCCTTAGGTATGTTATGGAAAGCCATAGGACTGAAGACAACGCAAATATTACCATTGGTCGGGAAAAAGGAAGAAAGAAAGAAAACTTGTTGCCCATACATGTGAAGAACAGCTCGGCGGCTTCTCTGAGACGAAATGCCAAAGATTTTGGCTTCTATTGGGCGTATTATGCGGAGAGGAAGCCTATTGTCGAGTAGTGAAGTAAGTATCCGAGGAAGGGGAAGAGGTGTACCTAGGTAGCTGCTAAACTGTTTTTGGCGGCGGATCCTCTAGTATCAACTCCAGGGATCTGGGAATTATTTTCTTTGAATGTCTCGAGTGACTTTTTGTTTCACATTTGTCATCGGTCAATTCAGTTATCTGGGAATATTTCGCCATGGCTTCTACGAGTAGTATCAGACATACTGGCCAAGGTCGTAGTAGAACGCGGGCCTGAGCCCAGCGTGCCAGAAAATACCTAGATATTCTCGATAAATGCTCTTGAGGTCATTTCTTAGCCATAGTGACACCATACAATGGCTGTCGTGTAGCGAGGTCATGATACACTGTGAAGCTCGAACTCATTTGCTTCTCTCACTACTTCTTTTACTCCAAGATTGTTCTGGCAAGATTGTCCTGGGATTTCCAAAGCCAAAAGATGGTCGCGAGTTTACTTCCTGTGCCCGCGTCTCATTATGGTCATCGGATTCAGTAATCATAAGCCAGTCCATAATCGCGGCTGCTTCTGTAAGGTAGTATCATCTGTGTTTGAATGCCGCCAATATCTAGCTCACAAACGGTGACCCAGGACTCCGGAATGAAACCTTGAGCTGCTTAATAAGTCGAAAAAAAAGGACAGTGAAGTTGATTTAGGTCTTGAGTGGTATCATCGCATCTTATCTCTAAGCGTTCCTTCAACTTGTGCCTATTGTACCTGCACAGCCTTCCTTCTCAATGCACCTCGGTCTCAATCTTTGATCAGCTGAAAGTCGTGCTAGTCAGGATATCGGGCAAAGGCTCTCGTTTACAGTCACATCATGAGAAAAGTCATAGAGTCTTTTGTAACATTTCCATTTTGTACATTTAACAAAAAAGACGGGCTAATTCCATGTGCGGTACAAATGTCATCCGTAAAGCATAACGTCCATACCGAAAACCGTATAAACCCCGGGGATTCTAGGAAACCTCCCCAACAATGCAAGCATGCAGGAACTCTCCTATTGTCACACCACCGCCGCCGCCATCACCGTCTACTGGTCTTAAGGTATCATCATTCTCCGTTGCCAGTATTCATCACCATCCAACCATTTAGTTCTTGGCCTTCTTGGCCATGGTGTTCAGGGCGCTTCCGTTCTTGAACCACTCGATCTGGGGCTCGTTGAAGGTCTGGTTGAGCTTGACCTCGAAGGTCTCGCCGTTCTTGGGGTGCACGCGCATGGTGACGGGCTTGCCAACAGCGAGCTCGGTGCAGAGGATGTCGACCTTGTCATCGGGCTTGATCTTGTCGTAGTCGGCAGGGTCGGCGAAGGTCAGAGGAAGCATACCCTGCTTCTTCAGGTTGGTCTCGTGGATACGGGCGAAGGATCGGGTGATGATGGCAAGACCACCGAGGTGGCGGGGCTCGAGAGCGGCGTGCTCTCGGGAAGAACCCTCTCCGTAGTTCCAGTCACCAATGACAACCCACTTGATGCCCTTGGACTTGTAGTCGCGGGCAGTGGCAGGAACGGCGTCCCAATCGCCAGTCACGGCGTTCTTGACCTTGTTGGCCTCGCCGTTGGCCTCGTTGATGGCACCAATCAACATGTTGTTGGAGATGTTGTCCAAGTGGCCACGGTACTTGAGCCACGGGCCGGCCATGGAGATGTGGTCGGTGGTGGTCTTGCCCTGGGCCTTGATGAGGATGGGCAGGTCGGTTGCGTCCTTGCCGTCCCAGGGCTGGAAGGGAGAAAGCTTCTGGAGACGGTCAGAGGTGGGGGCAACCACGACCTCAACCGAGGCACGGTCCTTGGGAGGAGCCTGGTAGGTGTTGGTGCCGGGGTCGTATCCGCGGTTGGGAAGGCCGTCGCCGGTCGGGGGCTGGAGCATGAACTCATTGCCGTCCTTGTCCTTGAGCTTGTCGGTCAGGGGGTTGAAGTGGAGAGAGCCGGCAATGGTCATGGCGACAACCATGTCAGGAGAGGCAACGAAGGAGTGGGTGGCAGGGTTGCCGTCGTTTCGGCCGGTGAAGTTACGGTTGTAAGATGAGATGATGGAGTTGGATTCACCCTTCTTGACATCCTGACGATCCCACTGACCAATGCAGGGACCACAGGCGTTGGCCAAGACCATACCGCCGAACTCCTCGAAGGTCTGGAGCTGACCGTCACGGGCAATGGTAGCGCGGATCTGCTCGGAGCCAGGAGTGACGGTGAAGGCAGCCTTGGCCTTGATACCGTGCTCGAGAGCGTCACGGGCAATCGAGGCAGAACGGGTCATGTCCTCGTACGACGAGTTGGTGCAAGAGCCGATCAAACCGACCTTGAGCTCCTCGGGCCAGCCGTTGGCCTTGACAGCCTCGCTGAACTTGGAGATGGGCGTGGCCAAGTCAGGGGTAAAGGGGCCGTTGATGTGAGGCTCGAGCTCGGACAGGTTGATCTCGATGACCTCGTCGTACTCGGCGCCTTCGTCGGGCCGGAGTTCGTGAGCGTACGCGCGGGCGAAGTCGCCGATCTCAGAACGTCCAGTAGCTGCAAGGTACTTGTGCATGTTCTCGCTGAAGGGGAAAACGGAAGTGGTGGCACCAATCTCAGCGCTGCAACACCAAGAGTCAGCCAAGTCAACTTTCAGCGGCTTCAGACAGAGACTTACCCCATGTTAGCGACTGTACCCGCTCCTGTAGCTGAGACAGTGTCTGCTCCCGGTCCTGTAATGCAAAGTCGTGTTAGAAAGTTCAGTTGAAATCCCAAGGAAAAGGGGGCTAACCGAAGTACTCCACGATAGAGCCGGTTCCACCCTTGACGGTGGTAATGCCAGCCAACTTGCCTGCGCAACAATCAGTATTCCATGCTCAGGGGAGAAGGGGTGGATGATAACTCACAGATAATATCCTTGGGCGCGGTCCATCCTGACATCTGTCCTGTAAGCTTGACACCAATGTACTTGGGCGCCTTCAACTCCCAGGGGAGACCGGCCATGACATCGACAGCGTCAGCACCACCAACTCCAATGGCAAGCGCGTTTAATCCTCCGCCGTTCACGGTGTGTGAGTCAGTTCCGATTACTAGAGCGCCAGGGAAGATGTAGTTCTCCAGCAGGATCTGGTGGATGATGCCGGAACCGGGCTTCCAGAAACCGATATTGTACTTGGCGCAGGCGGTGGACAGGAAGTCGTAGACCTCCTTGTTGATGTCAATAGCACGAGCCAAATCCTTGGCACCGCCGATCTGGGCCTCAATCAAGTGGTCACAGTGGACAGTGGTAGGGTTGGCGACCGAAGGGAGGCCGGCCGACATGAACTGGAGGATGGCCATCTGGGCGGTGGCATCCTGGCAGGCGACACGATCGGGACGCAGCTTGAGGTAGGATGCGCCGCGCTCGATGTCCTGGCCGTGGGGGTCGTCCAAGTGGGAGTACAGGATCTTCTCACCGAGGGTGAGGGGGCGGTTGAGACGGCTGCGAACAATGGCCAGGTTCTCGGACATCTTCTTGTAGTTGATGAAGTTGCCCTCTTCCAAGTTGTTCTGCTTCACCTATAGATTTTTGCGGGAAATATTAGCCACCCGGTCATGTCCCTCGGCCCCGAGTGAGAGATAAGACAAGGAGGAGAAGAAGAAGCTTACCTTCCTGTCGAGGGCAGAGTCGTTGACGGTGGCCATGGTCCTGCGGAGGCCCAGGCTGGCCGCGACCCGCGAGCGGGTGACATTCCCGAGGACCTGTCTCGTTGCCAACATGTTGACGAGCTTTTTGGTCCTGAGGAGCTGTGGAGGGGTCAACGTAGACGCGCCAATCTCTGGGATTGAGGCTGCTGTCGGGCAGTTGACTGTTTGTAGGAGTGGAGAGGGTATGAGGAGAGAAGAGCCCGTCTCTCAGGAAAGGGAAGAGAAGTTGACACCACGGGAGGATGTTTATTTCAGAAGGGAGGAAGAGAAAAAGGTGGAGTGTGTTGCCGCGATGGACGAAAAGAGTGGCCGGAAAGCCGACCCACGCTAGGCGAAAGCTGCGACGAGACCCCGGCTGGCCACCTGGGGCTAGGTGGGCTTCGGCTACGTGCTGACTGGTCAATCGGCCCAGCGGACGAATCACGACCGTTGCATTGCAATCGTTACCTGGAGATGCCGACGGACGTCATAGACGGGTGCGCGGGATGCAGTTCGCTCTGGCAGCAGCAACAGAGGTCGCAGAAGAAAAAGAAAAACTGATATAGAATCTCCAAATGTTTGCTCAAGCCTGGCTTCTCATGAAAAATATGCCTCTGGCGACCGGCCTCTTGCAAAGGACTGCCAAACATCAGCAACCCCCTTTTATACCTCCCTCTGCTACGTTTCCGCAACTGAAGATGCCAAGATCCGAGCTCCGACCCGGTCGGCGCGGATTTGCGCTGGAATGAACGCACAGTGCAGAAACAAACACCCAAGACATCTGCAACGTTTCCTGGCGTAACGGCTGGGCGCACATAGTTATCTACGGTAGCTGAGCACTTCAGTGTTCAGTTGACAAGACTATACATATAATGAGTTCAAGTAGACTTTGGATGATGAGCCGCTTCATACAGACATTCTCGATCTCACTACAGGTTCATCGTCCTACTGCTGGCGAATGCTGTCAGAATTGCCCAACGGCCCATTGAGCCCGCATTTGCTTATCGCTGTCTCCGTGTATGTCAAATGATTTATCACTGTAGTGTCTCTTGGCCTCGACTTTCTCTGCAGCCAACCGGCAAGTTCGAGGCGGCAGAAAAAAAAGAGGTGCTCTGTGGGCCGTGCTTCAATTGTCAGAAATACCCTCGGTATACTTGCACGTGCGAGCCATTGCCCACGTTGCACGAAGAGTTATACTTCCCTGTTTGCGCTCAACTCTATGAGACATTGCTCTTCTTGATAGCAAGAACTGACTCGCCTTGATCGCATGTGTCTCTCAGCAGCTTTTAGGCCAACAATTGATCGAACAGATGGATTCGCACAGCTGTTTCCCGTACGCCTGCATATCCCGCGGCATTGGGCTTCTCCACGCTTGCGTACCCTGGAGATACATCACTCAAAGTACCTGGGTACGTACTGTGCAAAACGGGGCGTGAAAAAGCTTGCTGACCTGGAGATCAATATGTGGGTTCTCAGCGCCCAATCAGCAAGGCGGAGCTGGAAAAGTGGACAGGCCGAGTCAGCGAGACAGCGACAAGGGAAAGTCATCAGCCTCGGCCGGGCGTGTAGTGCACTCAAGCGGTTCCGCATCATAACCATTGGTTGCAAGTCTACACCCTTCACTGGACACAGATACTCATGTTTCTGCATTATACTTATCCAAGACCGTGCCAACGAAACCGAAAGAGGAAAGCCTCATTACATAAACCACTACTCGTGGCTCAGCGACATCTTTTGTCATAAGTTTCGTGCCCGCTGAAACCGTTTGCTGAAGAAACGTATGTATTCACCAAGCTATAATTCGTCAATCGGGACGGCAAGATTCCGAGTATTGCCGTTTTGAGCATCTCGCGGTTATGCTTGTAGCGTTTCTAAAGAGGATTTTTGTGGCGTCCTACTAGTTTTACGAGCATCCATCTAAATCCACCGCCATTTCCACGGAACTGCGAGCTTGCGGAGCCGGGAGGTTGAGGGTTGCTATTAGAAAAGACTCTGTGAGATAGGACATCAAATACGGGCCTGAGGTTAATTGGGTAGGAGATATAGCTGCCCTTTGGCACTGTAGCATCTATTAGGCTGGTCATACGTCGCATGCCTTGATATGCCATAAGTGATGCATGGACTCCGGGTCGGTGTAATATCTCACACGTAGAGCGATATAGTTCTTCTCCGAGGAGACAGAGGGGACTGCACCTGGTAGCTAGCGTAGGTCGAGATATAGAGCCCTTCGGTAATTTGTGGACTGCAGATTGCTATGGAATCGTGTGAAGTGTAACTACGCTGCATTAGTGGGATTGGTGACCTTATTGTCCTCGAAAAGGACGGGTGCCTGTTGCACTAAAATGACTATAAAAGGTTGG